>NC_090321.1:109821010-110079986 GCF_040869045.1 Eurosta solidaginis | reverse complement strand
CAGGAGCCATGGCTCTCATCGGGAGGAAAGGTTTCTGGACTTAGCGCGTGCGGGTTTGGCGTTTACTACGCGCAAACGTAAGGACGGGTGCGAGCTGTAGTAAACAGCTGCATTCATATATGCTGCCTAATTACACCACTGAGGACCTCGTAGCAGTGGCCGTTGAGTAAAAGAATGAGCAGGCATTTATCCTTGCGTCTTGCTACGTGGCCCATTCTGCGGAGGTTCCACCGATGGAGTGCAAAAGGCTAGTACAGGAGGAAAGGCGCAAAGGGCGGTTGGTCATAGGCGCAGATGGAAATGCGCACAACAATGCGTGGGGAGGACCAGATACGAACGAGAGAGGCGAATCTCTATTTTGTTACATCCTGCAAACCAATTTGCAGATAGCCAACAGGGGAAATGCAATGTTCTGGATATTATATTGAGCGTGATATATGAAGGTATGATTGGATGGTTCTTTATAGACCATCCCTCTCCGACCATGCGTATATCAGCTTCAGCATCCCCCTAAAGAGGGTAGAGAAGGGAGGAACATTTAGAAACCCTAGGTCAACGAACTGGACTATATTCCAGAAACATGTAGAAACAAAACTAGGACAACCCAAAGAGGTTGCCAATGTAGAGGAACTGGAGGAGTCGAATGAATTCCTAACAAGGACGCTTATGACTGCGTATAACAAAGCTTGCCCTCTAAGAAGATTCAGAGGAAAAGCAAAGCCGCCATGCTGGAGCAATGAGCTGAGTCTTCTAAGAAGACAGGTAAAAGAAATGTTTAAGCTCGCAAAGACCGCGGAAAGCGAAGCGTGTAGGGACGAGTACAGGGATCTACTGAGGATCTACAAGCGTGAAATTACCAAGGCGAAGAGAAACTCATGGCAAAGCTTCTGTACGGACATAGAGTGCTCCAGCGAAACAGCACGGTTGAAAAAAGTCCTAGCAAAGGGAAACATAGTCCAGGGACTAATAAAGAAAGAGAACGGGGAATGGTCACGTAGTAGTGAGGAATCCCTAGCTAGTAGTGCCGGGCTTGGTGACCGATACCAAGATAGAATGGGCAGTGAAAAAGTTTTCTTAGTTTAAATCGCCGGGCCCAGATGGTATATTCCCGGCCATGCTAGAAGTTTCAAGTACTGCGGTCGTGGAATGGCTTAAAATAGTATTCGATGGGTGCATAAGGCTGAATCATGTACCGCACTCTTGGAGAGCTGCTCGTGTAGCTTTCCTACCAAAAGCGGGGAAGATCGGCCACGTGTATCCCAAAGACTATAGACCCATTAGTTTAACATCATTTCTGCTCAAAACCTTTGAGAGGCTGATAGATGTGTACATAAAGTCCAACGTGGATGAAAAGCTGCTCTCCACAGCGCAACATGTGTACACCAAAGGCAAGTCGGTAGACAGCACATTTCATAGGGTGGTAATAAGCATAGAGAAATCCCTGGAATATAAGGAGTATGCTCTAGGAGTCTTCTTGGGCATTGCCGGGGCTTTCAATAATGTTACAAAATGGGGGAATATGGATGGTCTTAATTACATAAAAGTACATCTTGCCTTAATCAGATGGATCGGCTGCATGTTAAATTGCAGGAAGATTACATCACAATGGGGATTGTGCGAGGCTACGAAATCATTGGAGAGGGGCACGCCGCAGGGAGGAGTGCTATCACCTCTCCTGTGGACACTGTTCATCAACCAACTGCTTAGGCGATTCGATGAGGGACCCGTAAAACTTACGGCTTACGCAGATGACGTTACAATTGTCATAAGTGGAAAATGCCTTCCAACGATTAGCTCTTTGATGGATCGGGCGCTTCGGGATATTCATACCTGGGCATATAATGTCGGGTTGAAAGTCAATGCGTATACGACGGATATGGTCTTGTTTACAAAGAGGTACAAGGAGCCAAATAGGACCAGGCCTAAGTTAGGAGGGCTGACCTTAGAGGAGAAACCGTGCACAAAATATCTAGGAATCATCCTAGACAGTAAGCTGTCATGGAAGCTCAACGTGGAGGAGAGGGTCAAGAAGGCCTCAACGGCACTCTATCCATGTAAAAGAATGCTGGGGTGTACGTGGGGCTTACCGCCCTCTCTTTCTCATTGGGTTTTTACAGCGATTGTCAGCCCTATTCTATACTATGGAGTTCTTGTTTGGTGGAAAGCCACACAAAAAACAACATACTTCAAAAAATTAGGGCGGGTATGCAGACTATCGGTGCTTAGCATTACGGGAGCCCTGAAAACAACCCCGACGGCTGCACTGTATGCGATTCTGCACATTCCACCTGTAGACTTGGTAGCAAAGAACAAAGCATTAACAAACGCAACCAGGCTCGGTTCCTCGGGGCAGCTTGAGCGCCGACCATTTAACCTTAGTAGTATAGCGTCATCAATCGCAAGACGAACAGACTACCTGATTCCCTATCTGCGCTTCGAGGGAGATCTTAAGGCCACATTAGAGGTGGACGGTTGGCGGAAGAGTGCGCAAGTGGCGGACGAGGCGATATATGTGTACACAGATGGTTCCACAATAGTGGAAGGAGTAGGGTCTGCGGTATACTGTGCTGATCCGGAAATAAGTAGATCCTACAGGCTGCCGGATTACTGTAGCGTTTTCCAAGCGGAAATATTAGCCGTAACCAAAGCAGTAGAAACCCTGGAAGAGAATAGTTTAAGCTGCAACCGTGTTAACTTTTATATTGACAGTCAAGCAGCAATTAAGGTAATAATCTCGCATAGCACATAATCTAAATGCGTGTTAGAGTGTAAACAGTCTCTGGAGACAATCCGGAGAGGGAGAAGCATACATCTATATTGTGTCCCAGGGCATATGGGAATAGATGGGAATGAAAAAGCGGACGAACTAGCTAAAAAGGGCGCATCCCTTGAAGCTTGCTCCGTAGACGTCCCAATTAGACTCGGCGAGATTAAGCGAAGGCGAGAGGTGCACATGATCGACCAAGCGGGAAAGGCGTGGGTTCAAGCGCGGGGCTGCAAAGTGTCGAAGATTATGTGTAGGTCTTACAACCTTAGACTAACAAAGTTGCTTCTATCATTAAAATGAGAGGACTGTAGACTCATGACGGGTATTCTGACTGGACACTGTCTTCTAACGTCACATGCCTTTAAATTAGGCTTGGTCAGTGATAGCAGATGTAGGAAGTGCGGGTTGGAGGAGGACACGATCGAGCAAGTTCTGTGCTCGTGCCCTGCAGTTGCCAGGCTAAGACTCCAGCTATTAGGAGTGATACAGCTATCAGATATAGAAGCAGCAAGTGTCTTAAGTCCTAGGAAGCTTCTAGTATTTGCCAAATAGAATAGAATTAGATATTAGATATAATATAACGCGACGGTGGGCGGGCGATCAAAAGGAACGGCGAACGTTTTAGATAACGAGAAGTTTTTTAACGGTTGGTAGTTTTAGATAAACTGAATTAGCTTATGTACGGTGGTGTTCGGCAAGCCAGCTGAGCTGCACTTGCGCTTGGCCGCACTGGCCGGGTGTTGCCAGACGGAAGGGGGCGGACTTAGTCCGAAAATTGGATCATGTCTTCAATCTGCGACGTGTGTGGCGACTTCCTTGAGAAATGTAATTAATTCCCTTTGTAGTACGCGTTGTGTGCCGACGAACGTTTTTCCGTTGTCAGAAAATATCTGATGGGGTAGGCCACGGCGGCCAGTTAATCGGGCAAAGGGTGCGTTGAAGGCGTTCGTGGTGAGATCAGAGCACACTTCTAAATGAACAGCCTTTGTGGAAAAACAGACGAACACACGAACGTAAGCTTTCACATACGAAGCTTGGCGAAGGCGAGACGTTTTTACCAAAAATGATCCAGCAAAGTCGACTCGGCCATTACCTGTGTTTTCATCTGCTGTTTGCAGATAGTGCAGGTTTTGCAGTGGAATATGGGCTTTTTGACCTTTTGCTTCAAACGTGGAATGTAGTACTGTTGCTGTACCATTCGGATCATAAGCTGTTTTTCGGCGTGCAGCATGTTCGAATGGAGGAAGACCAACAGAAGAGAACAAAATCGCGAGTTTTCGGGTATGATAATTGAGTGCCGCTAATTAAAGCTACATGTGGCAAAGGCTAATCTTCCGGACACTCGCATGATTCCTGAGTCATCTAACATAGGGTTTAATGTTGGAATGGTGTTCTTTTTGGGTAAGGGTCCTGCTGTTTGAAGCAGCTCTATCGTATCTCCGTAATAATTTCGTTGAGTTTGATTGATGATTTTGATTTTGACATTATTCACTTCGGCGTGGGTGAGGTTGAGCGTGGCTGGAACTTTCAATTTCTTTGATTTCCGGATAAACCGCAACATGTAGGACTTCGAATCCGAAGATTGCATGTAGTGCCATAGTAAAATGCATTAAAATAAATTGTAGATGGCAACCCTCTTTAGAAATGTGCAAGATGCAACCATACATCAGATGCACTTGGCATCACTAAAATTGTTAGAGTCGAGCAACTCGGAGAGTTTCTGATTGGCTGAAACTGCCGTTGATCGACGCCATCATTAATATCGTTGCTAAGCAACGTAAAGAAAAGCTGCCTAGCTACATATTTCCGTTAGCGGCAGTTTTTCAGTTTTAAGTGAATCGGCCGCCGCAAAAGTTTCCGAAACAAAATTAATTAAAATAACTTAGTGTTAAAGTTAAAATTAAATTAAAAGCTAAGTGACACTAAAGAACTAACAGTAATAAAATAAAAACAATTATATTTAAAATTAGCCTACCAATTTATTTATTAAAAGAGGAGAACAAAAGAGAATAAATTAAAACAAACGTAAGTACGTGCGTGGAGCAGTGTGTGTGCGCGCAAAACCACCTTTCTACAGATCCGTCGAATGGATCTTTTAAATGGCGACCGTGGGCCGAAGCCCTGTAAATACGGCGAAGGGCCGGAAGGAGGCAAGCCTCCCAACAGGCGTGGGTGCTCAAATTAAAAGGAAAAAAAAAGCCAACACAAAATTTCAGAAATGAAAATTTACAAAAAAATACAAAAATATAAAAGTTAAAAAACCATCTACAAAAAATTTTTTTACAAAATTTAATACGAATACAAAAAAAATATAAAACAGAAAATCTACAAAAAAAACACAAAAATTTTAAACAACTTCTACAAAAAATTACTAAATTTAAAAATTTTTACAAGAAAATACAAAACTCGGAAAAATCAAAAAAAATACAAAGACAAAACTGAATTATCGAGCGTATAAAGACATATAAAATATACAAAAATCGAATCATTTTCAAAAAAAAACATGCAATAAAAATCTTCAATTAAAGAGAAATCAGCTCAAATATGGCGGTAGTTGTGGCTTATGGCAGTGGCTAGTGAGAGAAATTTTTTTTTTTAATTGAAAGACATTTAAAGAAAATGTATATACGTATAACACAAAGAATTAATAAAAACGGAAATAATAAGAGAAATTTCGAAAGTAATAATAAAACAAAAACTAAACGGAAGCAGAAATAATATAATTCGGAAAACGAAAAACCAAACCTTTTGAATAAACTGTACACATTTCTTAGTGGAAAAAAAACAAAAAACGGCACTAGCAACGCCACATTAATAACGGCACTAGCCACGCCACCGTCATAACGGCAAACCACCATAAATCGAAAAACCGAATAGCGGAAGGCTAGTGACGCCATCAGGAACAGCAAGTGCAGCGGCAGAATATCAGGTGGCGGCAGCAGAACAGCAAGCGCAGCAGCAATACACCAAACGCAGCAGAAAAACAGCAAACGGTAAAACGCAGAGGCATTTTGGTATGGAATTTTTTCTTAATTTTTATATTCACTTTTATACTATTTAAACTCATTTTATAAAAACTACTTAAAATTACTTTTTTCAATTTCTGAACGTTACAAAACAATTATCATACCATTTTCTAAAAAAAAAAAAAAACAAAAAAAAATTTTTTTCAATTCATTAATTTTCCAATTTTCGAAAATTACTTATAATACTTATTACAAAAAATAATTTTTCGCATTATATCTAAACTTTCTATATACATACATACAGTACATCCAAATTTATTAAAATATACATACATAAATATATGTGTAAAATGATAGGGTAGGCACTGTGGGACAGAGTCGGACAAAAACTGCATTAAAAACTTCATTAGATCTTTTCGTTATTCAAACAATTGTGATTCAATAAATTTTCATAAAAGTTTTCATTAGCTTGGTCCCACTCTGCCCTACAGTGGGCTCCATCAATAAACGTTAAAAAAAAAAAAAAACAATTTTTTTACTTTTCTAAAGCGGTGCGTCCGTGGTAAAAATATGACATAAAATTTTTTTTTAAACCCCGGTGCGTCCGAGGACATTTATAATACAATTTTGGAAAGATGCGGTGCGCCCGTATCTATAAAAATAAAAACAAGACAATTTTGATAAAAGCGGTGCGTCCGTTTAAAGCCTGTACAAAAATATTTGCCATTCTATAATCTTTGCATTTAAATTCAAATAAAATTATAATTTTGCCATACATTTCTGATTCAAAATTTTTTCACACTCTGTACAATTATAAATTCTTACATTCCAATAAATATATTCGTAAACAATATTCAACATCTTTTAAATTGCATGTGAATCCCAATTCCCACTTCCGTTTTGCATGGAAAATTTTCAGCTAATTCCAATCATTGAGTTTGGATTTGCGGACAACAAAAACGTAAAGTAAATATTTTCTTGAATCCTTTTATCAACTAATCACTAACTTTAGTATTTCAAAAAAATTCACTAACTAAAGTTTTTTTGCTATAAGTATTCGCTAACCAATTGTATAACTATAACTAAAATCTAAAAGCTTTCAAAAATACATACTTTCACAAATTTCTTTTAAAATATTTTCATAAATTCCCTTTAAGAATACTTTCATAATTTTCTGTTGAGCTCAACTCAACCCGTTCCAATTTAATTTCCTTTAAATTCAATTTCTATTCAATCTTCATAAACAAATTCCGCAAATCTTGCAACAAAAATTTTAATATTTTGTCTATTCGTTTCAACGCGTATGGACCTAAGAAGCGGGAAGGTTGTTTCTAAAGATTTCCATCCGAGTTCAAGTTCCAAAAATTCAGAACAAAATTTAGATTCCGAAAACTCAGAGCAAGATATAGATTCCAATAATTCAGATTCTGATTCATCTTCAAGTGCATCGTCAACTGATACCTTAACAAGTGAACATAATTATAAATTATCCCTGAGTTCAGACTTTTTGGGATTTGCCGATCAACCTGTAATTCCAAATTCTAGTGTTTCTATTCTAACTCCGGTTCTTAACGTTACAACCATGGCCACAATCGAGGAGAAAAAATCGTTTATTAATACTTGTGCCTCGATTATGCGAGACAACTACAGTGGAGACCCGTTAGCACTTGGCTCGTTTATAAATAAAGTTGAATTAATGGAAGTATTCTCTAACGAAAATTTAACTCCTACTTTTATTGCATTTTTAAAATCCAAGCTCGAAGGCAAAGCTCGCGAAGCCCTACCAACGCATATAGAATCCGTCAACCAAATTAAAGAAGCGCTATGTAGTGAAATTAGGCCAGACAACTCGAAAGTTGTCGCGGGAAAAATCGCAGCCTTAAGAGTAACCAATAACAATTTTTCAGAATTTTCAAAGCAGGTAGAAGAGCTTTCGGACTCGTTAGAGCGCTGTCTAATCATTGAAGGTATGACGAAGAGATTAAATAGTAGGTCAGATATGGTGAAATCAATCCCTGCGTCAACAACCTTCAAAGACTCAAAGGACGTAGTAGCAAAAATGATTATAGAACGAGATCAGGAAGTTAAAGAGCGGCAAGTGTTTGCGTTTCGGTCACGTCCAATAAGATATAATAATTTCCGTGAAAATTCTAGAGGCAACAGTAATTTCAGATACAACAACAATAGTAATTTTCAATTTAACAATAACGCAAATAGGCAACACAATAATACAAATTTCCGACATAACAATTATAACAGAGGCAATAATCGCAATTACAATAGAGTCAATAGCAATTCCAACAATAACAATAATAATCGATCTGGAAATAACAGAAATTCAAATAATCAAGGTTCAAATTCCAGAAATTCAGCCAATGTCCGTTCTTTAAATGCCGAAGCCCCTCAGGCGCGAACACTGAGGGAGCAGGAGCAATTCGACTAAATACTTCTCAATCAATATATTGTCTAAATTTAAATTTTTCCGATTTCGTCGAAGTCGCTTGTAGCGATTCTCATAAAATATGTTCTTTTCTAGTAGACAGGCAGACATCTCACTAATAAAAATTTCCAGTTTGGCAAACGATGTAGAAGTAGACAATAGTAACGTAATAAATATAACAGGCGTAACAACAGACACGGTAACAACACTAGGAACAATTAATACAAGTATAATCGCATCAAATACATTTTTTCCTCTGACTCTTCACGTTGTCAATGAGAACTTTAATATTCCTTCGGACGGTATAATAGGGAAAGACTTTCTAAAAACGAACAAATGCATAATCAATTATGCTAATGACACAATTACATTCGGACAAGGGACAGAAAAGGTAAATATTTCAATTTTGCATAGCACTTCAACAAATACTTTTGTAATTCCACCAAGATGCGAAGTTTTTCGTGTTTTTAGTTTGAAAAATTCGACAAGTCCAGTTTTTGTTGATTCTCAGGAACTTTGTAACGGTGTTTTCACAGCAAAATGTATCGTTGATACAAAAAATCCAATAATAAAAGTTATCAACACCACCGACGAGGTCAAGTACGTAAAAGATTTCAATATTCAAACTGAAGACATCAAAAACTTCAATGTCTATCGAATAAATGATACACCTATCGATTCAAAACGTATAGAAGAGCTTAAATCAATTTTGGCAAAACAAATGCCTTCTTACGCTAAAAAGAAATTACTTGATTTATGTTTGAAATATTCTGATATTTTTGCATTAAAAACCGACTTAATGACGCTTAATAATTTCTATGAACAAAAACTTAGATTAACTGACAAAAGTCCTGTCTATATTAAAAATTACCGTTTGCCATACACACAACGCGAAGAAATAAATAAACAAGGCGAAAACCTATTACAGAATGATTTAATCGAACCTAGTTTTTCAAATTATAACAGTCCTTTAATTTTGGTACCGAAAAAAGATCCAGCAGGCAAAAAATCGTATCGCATGTGCGTAGATTTTAGAGCAGTCAATAAAAAGCTTATAGCCGACAAATTTCCACTAGCACGCGTTGATGACATACTCGACAATCTTAGCAGAGCCAAATACTTTTCAACTTTAGACCTTTTTTCTGGTTTTCACCAAATACCTCTTCACCCTAAATCTAGAGACCTAACTTCTTTCAGTACAGATCGAGGAGCTTTTCGTTGGAAAGTTTTACCTTTCGGGTTAAATATTGCACCAAACTCTTTTTCTCGTATGATGTCAATAGCATTTTCAGGCATTTCGCCAAATCAGGCTTTTGTGTATATTGACGACGTTATCGTCATTGGCTGTAGTGAGACACACCACCTTAAAAATTTAGAAAAAGTTTTCGAAACCTGTAGAAAGTTTAATTTAAAGCTGAATCTAAACAAATGCAATTTCCTTCGTTCCGAAGTAACTTTTCTAGGCCATAAATGCACGTCAAACGGTTTGCTGCCAGATGATTCGAAAATAGACGCTATTAAAAGATATACTAAGCCAAAAGACAAAGATGCGGTTAGGCGATTTGTCGCCTTTGCAAATTATTACAGGCGATTTATACCGAATTTTGCGTCACTGGCAGCACCTTTAAATCGTTTAAATAGGAAAAAAGTTGAATTTGTTTGGGACGAAGCGTGCGAAAACGCTTTCGAAAAACTAAAACTAGCATTAATGTCTCCTCAGCTACTACAATACCCTGACTTTACAAAAGAATTTATAATTACAGTAGATGCTTCTAAGAGTGGGTGTGGTGCTATATTAAGCCAAAAGCATGGTGATAACGATTTACCAATTTGTTTCGCGTCAAAATCTTTTAATAAAGCAGAACAGAAAAAAGCAATTATCGAATTAGAACTCCTAGCAATACATTTCGCTATAAAGCATTTTCGTCCATATGTTTACGGTACAAAGTTCACAGTAAAATCCGATCATAGACCACTAGTTTATCTTTTTAACATGAAAGACCCTTCGTCTAAACTTTCTAGAATTCGATTAGAACTATCAGAATATAAATTTACGATTGAATATATAAAAGGAAAATCTAACGTTGTGGCTGATGCTCTTTCACGCATTAGTATAGACGAAATAAAAGAATCTACAAAGCATGTTTTAGCAGTCCAAACGCGATCACAAACCAAACAAAAGGAATTACAAAATAAATGCGATAATTTTACTGATACTTTTTGCGAAACGCCTAAAGGATAAGTTTATGACAAATTTTCATACAATTTTTCAAAAAAGATACCGCGAATAAAGTCGACTATACAATTTAATAAAAATAATGAGATCTCCAATATACAAATTTATGCGCATTTAAAACATAAAAAACTAAATTTACTTAATTTTGTGATTGCTAACGAAAAAACAAATTTAGATGAGTTATTTTCGAGGCTTGAAAAAGCAGCCGGCAGTCACAATATTAAGCAGTTAGAATGGCCAAAAAATGATATATTTTTCAAAGAATTTTCAGTTACAAATTTTAAAATCAGCGGTAATAAAATTTTAAAATCATTGCAAATAATACTAACAGACCCTGTAGAAACTGTAACAGAAACAGAGCAAAAACAAAAACTTATGACAATTTATCATGAGGACCCTTTGTTAGGCGGTCATTGCGGTACAAAACGATTATATTCCAAATTAAGAACAAAGTACTATTGGAAAAATATGACAAGAGACATTGCGAAATTTGTCAAAAATTGCAATAAATGCCTTTTAAATAAAGTAAAACCAAAAACAAAGGAAAATCATGTGTTGACTCCAACACCCTGCACACCTTTTGACATAGTAATTGTCGATACAATAGGTCCACTTCCGGAATCCAAATATGGTAACAAGTTCGCTGTTACTATGATTTCTGACTTTTCTAAATACCTGGTAACAGTAGCTGTACCAGATAAATCAGCAAAAACTATTGCTTGCGCTATTTTTGAACCCTTTATATTAACATATGGTACAATGAAAGTTATTAGATCCGATTTAGGAACGGAATATAAAAACGAATTATTATCTGAATTGACAAAACTTTTAAAGATTGATCATGATTTCTCAACAGCTTATCACCACGAAACAGTTGGTACTGTTGAAAGAAATCATAGAGTCTTTAACGAATACTTGCGTGCATACCTAAACGAAACGTATTCAGATTGGGATACATATTTAAAATACTTTACATTTTTACATAATACTACAAGTAGTTCGGTTTTTGATAATAAATTTGCTCCCTTTAAATTAATATTTGGCAGAAAAACTACAATGCCATATGAATTGCAAAAAGAGCAAATTGATCCGATCTACAATGTAGAAAACTACTCAAAAGAACTTAAGTTTAAAATGCAAAAATCGCATAAAATGGCAAAAAATTTGATTAATAAGCATAAGATAAGAAATAAAGATTTATACGATAAAACGGCTAAACCTTTAGAAATTAAAATTAATGATAGAGTTTTAGTAGAAACAGAACCTTGAAATAAACATAAAAATATATATCAATGTCCCTACATAGTAAAGAATATTGATGGACCAAATGTAACAATTTGTGAGATAAGTAATCAAAACGAAAAAATTGTACATAAAAATAGAGTACAAAAAATTAATTAAATCTAGTCTGTACTTATTCCTATAAATATAACTATATAATCTTTAAGACATAAATCTATTTTAGGAATACGCCAATGAAGGCTAGAGAAAACAATTTTTTTAAGGTACCAAATAAATATAAATTTAATAACGTAGATCCTACAATAAGAATAGAGGCAAAAAACCGGTTCATTTCAAACTATAAATCAAGTATTTTAAAACTAACTTTGTTACATATCTCATTTCCATTAAAAATTAAAATTTTAATTCTCTTAAAAAAAAAAGTTGCATTGTTCTGAACGAACAAATCCCGGGTTAACACCGTTCATTCAAAACATTACAACAAATTACTAAAGCCCAAAGAAGAATGTGGCAAGATTAATTACTAATCTTACCAAATTTTTCTTTTCTAAAGGGGGAAGATGTAGTGCCATAGTAAAATGCATTAAAATAAATTGTAGATGGCAACCCTCTTTAGAAATGTGCAAGATGCAACCATACATCAGATGCACTTGGCATCACTAAAATTGTTAGAGTCGAGCAACTCGGAGAGTTTCTGATTGGCTGAAACTGCCGTTGATCGACGCCATCATTAACATCGTTGCTAAGCAACGTAAAGAAAAGCTGCCTAGCTACATAGTTGCGTTAGCGGCAATTTTTCAGTTTTAAGTGAATCGGCCGCCGCAAAAGTTTCCGAAACAATATTAATTAAAATAACTTAATGTTAAAGTTAAAATTAAATTAAAAGCTAAGTGACACTAAAGAACTAAAAGTAGTAAAATAAAAACAATTATTTTTAAAATTAGCCTACCAATTTATTTATTAAAAGAGGAGAACAAAAGACAATAAATTAAAACAAACGTAAGTACGTGCGTGGAGCAGTGTGTGTGCGCGCAAAACCACCTTTCTACAGATCCGTCGAATGGATCTTTTAAATAGGCCACGACCCTAAGCACTCGAGAAAACGATGAAAACCGGTCGAGCATATCTGTGTCCAAATCCGCTGGGTTATCGTTGCTGGAAACGTGTCTCTAACTGGCGTTGACAACGTTTTTAATGATTTCCGATGTCCTGTTGGTGATGTACCTTTTCCAAATATGGGGTGGTTTTTCTAACCATGCCAGTACGATAGCAGAATCGCACCAGAGAACGAATTCGTGTTGGGGTAGATTTAGATCACTTCGCAGCTATTTCACTAATTTGGAGAGTAAGACTGCTCTACAGAGATCCAACCGTGGAAGACTCACGGTTTGAAGGAGTGCTACTTTGTTTTTAGCAGCTAGCAAATGGGACGAAACCCTATTTGGATGGGTTTGTACCCGTGAATATACACAGGCACAAAATGCTTTTACGAAGCATCTGAAAATCCATGCAGCTGGATGAGTTTATCGGGAGAATACTGTACCCACCTAGGGATTTTAATTTCCCTAATGTGGAGTAAATTTTCATAAATTGAGGTCCATTTTTGGAGAGCACTTGGCTTCACGCCTTCGTCCCAATCCGTTCCTTCCATCCAGAGTTGTTGCAGCAACATTTTTGCAAGAATCATTATTGGCGATAGCCATCTTGCGGGGTTGAAGAGTTTCGCAACTGCTGATAAAATCTGCCTTTTAGTAATCGTGTTTGCTGCCAATGGAGGGTCATACATATAGGTGAAGGTGCCGATTAGCGCGTTCCACTGAATTCCAAGGGTTTTGGTAGAACTCGAATCGTGGAATTTAAGAGAGTCGACGTCTAGCAAATCAGGACCTGGAACGGGTTTAAAAATTTCAGGATGATTTGCCGACATCTTTCTCAAAGGGAACCATACCGATTTTAAAGCTTCGATAACTTGGGTCATGGAGTTCAAAGTGGACTGTATATTATGACCGCCTGACAAAATATCGTTAACATATATTTCATTCAATAAAACATTTTTTGCGAGCGGATATTCGTCATGATAGTCATGGGCGGGTTGGTGTAGGGTTCGAATTGCCAAATATGGCGTGCAATTTACACCACAGGTAACTGTTTTTAGTAGAAAATCTTCTATCGGCAGAGTTGGTTGTTTTCGAAAAACAATTCGATGAAAATCTGTATCTTCTTCATGAATGAGTATTTGGCGATACATTTTCTCAATATCGCCGTTAAAAACAAACTTATAAAGTCGCCATTTAAGTATGACGAGCATTAAGTCATTTTGTAGTATGGAGCCTGTATGAAGCACGACGTTCAACGAGTTGCCAGAATGTGAAATTTTTGATGCGTTGAGGACGACTTGCACTTTTGTGGTTTTGCTGTCGGGTTTTATGACAGCATGATGGGGTAGATAAAATGATAGATATTTACCATCTCTAATTATCTCTTGTTGGGAGGTGGGTTCCATGTGATCCATGGTTAAATAATCATGAAGGACTTCAAAATATTTGTCTCTTAATTCGAGGGTTCGTTCGATGCTGATGTACTGCTGTTGTGCTGCGGGTCGTGAATGCCCAAGTGCTAGATTGGCTGGAAATTCCGATTTGAATGGTAGTTTGACTCTGTAGCGTCCATCTTCCTCAAGAATTGTGGTTGTCCGGTAAAGTGCTTCGCAGTATTCACCATCTGCTGATCGTTGTTGGGTTTGGTGTCCTGTCCTGTTCCCAAAACTGTCTCAAAAGTTGATTGATGGGGTCATCGGTGCATTCCGTGACTTGAGTGCTGAAGGCTGATACCTTTTCAGCTGCAGGACCGCTTAATATCCATCCGAATATTGTGTTTTGGGCATATATCACATTTCGTAGGAGCCCTTCGGTGAGGATTTGCGGGGTGATACCGCTGCCGATTACCACATCGATGTTCGATGGTATCGAATACTGTGGATCGGCTAACGGTAATCGGGACAATTCTTCGAGATCGATGCTTGAAACTCTGACTGTGGGCAAGAACTTAGTTAGTTTCGGCAAAATGATTGCTTGTGCGTCTATCATTTGGGTTAAGTCTGCCGAACAGAATGTTATCTGGCAGACTTTATTTGCATTCTTCACAACAGTTCCACCCGTTCCAGATATCTGGTGGAGAGACTCTTTTGTGGGTAGACCAAGATGCTTTTGTATACGCGATGATACAAAAGTTTTTTGTGAACCTTGGTATATTAGGGCACGAATTTTAAGAAATTCGCCAGCATAGTACACTGATACTAATGCTGTTGGTAGTAGGGTAGTTCCATGATTACTAGAAAAGAGTGTAGAAACCGGGGTTTTGTCCTGATATTGTTGAGGTGGCTCTTGCGGCTGCTTTCGATGTTGAGGGACGCTCATCGCCCGTTCTCCTAGGGGTGCCGACTTGGGCATTTTACGCTCTGGGATTTAGTTGTGGTTGTTGGGGGTTGGGCTGCAAATGCAGTAGCAAATGATGGCGCTTTTAGCAATATACGCACGTGAAACTACTACTACGAATGTAAAGTTCTTTGGGTGTGACGTTGATAAGCAGTTTTCTCTCAAAAATTTGATTCGGTCTGATACCGATATATTTCTAAACCTCACGCAAGATTTGACTGAGTGGTAGTGATTACATAATCTACACGAAGCCGTTTTATTGAACTCCGTGTGATATGCATGGGTTCTATTGTTATTATATTGGGTCGAGTTTTGATTCACCATTCGTGGTGTAAAACTCGAAAATTCGGTTTGGCCTTGCCTGGTCGATAGGTACTTATTCTTTCTACTACCTCGTATCTGCTGGTGAGGAATTTATTCATGTCCTCCCAAAGAGGGTGCTCCTTCCGGGAGCTGAGGGATTGTTCCCATAGTGAAAGGCTTTCACTTGGCAGCTTTGATGAGCACAGATAAACGAGGATTGGGTCCCAGTCCGTGGTCGGGATTCCGTGGGTGTTAAGGGTTGACATGCAGTTGTTGTTGGTGGGTGCTAGCAGTGTTGAAGTTTGTAAAGCTTCCATAATTTCAGATTTGCATGTTTGGTAAGTTTCCATACATTTAGAGAATTTTTGCTCAACCGGGCCGCTAAAATCTTTATAATTATCGGAGAAACTTACTTGTCGATGGGACTCTAGCACCTTTGCCCATATTTTATCTAGGTCGTCTAATTTGACCTTGAGCATACACTCTGATCAATCGGTAGCTTGGGAGGGTGACCATCTTGAGCAGTAAACCTCTAATTTGTTACCGTCATATATGAATTCCTGCAGGCATTGGTCTACAGTGGTAAATTTTTGGGTTTCGTTTATTTTTGGCATTATAATTTAATGTGATTTATCAAGAAATGGGTATTTTGTCAAAAGGGCAAATAAAATTTTTTTGAAACCAGCCTAATGTATGCTTGTTTCTTTATACGGGCTTGTCTAAGCGCTTCTAAGTACAAGTAATGTGAGTATATATGTAAATGGGTGTTTTTTTTTGAGACCCGCCTAATGTATTCTGGGTTTTTGTTATATGTACTTGTCTCAGCGCTTCTTAGTGAAAGTAATATGGGTATATATGTATATGTGTAATATATTTGCCGGTCAAACCGTGGTGTAACAACAATACCTTTTGCAGTGCCAATGCGCTTGATTTATTGACAAAGTAAATGTATGCCAATATGTAACCGATGATCTTCTTTGTTGCTTCCTTCTCTTATGTAGTTACATACGGTCATGCACTTACATTGTTGAGCGTGGGTTTTTGGCTTAAGCAAAGAGATTTACAAGTGCGTGTGGGTGTTATGGGTGCATGTACTTGCAGGTTTCTTTCCAAAAATAATCTTGGGTGCACCGGTGAAATAAACTTTAGGAAAAGTGACAACAATTTGGCAAAATCCGTTGCTATGGGTTTTTTATAAAATATATTTTATGTAATATATGTATAGAAGGGTAAATTGGGCAGCGGTGAATTTCACTCTGGAAAAATATGTAGCTCGGGTGATATTACCGAACTAAGTGGGTATATACATATATTACGTATATACGTATATACTTTTATAATTAAGTAGATATTTAGCGTAACGCAACAAATTTGAATTATTGAAAAAATTATAAGGGTTTTGAAGGGTGTGGCATTCCCAGAATAAGCATTACATACATGATATTTATAATTATGTACATACCAGAATGAATCTCAGTTTCTATGCACTTTTTATGCATAAGCAAACATTGACCACACACAGTCAAGTCATAGCGGCATAGATAAGTTATACTGAACTCAGCGGGAGGTCGTATCTGTTTACAGTTGCAATCCCTTAGTCAATGCGTCCCAGCATGACCAATCGATACCGTCGGTTTAGCAACATGGACTGCCCAAATATTCATAAACATATCCAATTACATTTAACTGGCGCATTGACCAATTTGTTAATAGCGTGACCAATGACAGTTTGTCAATGCGCCTGCCGAAATATTTATCCAATTACAAATTTCTAAAATTAGACCAAATAATATGCTGAAACAACCTATATGTAGCTAGAATGTAGATACCTCTAGCTTGTAAGTATTAATGTAATTATGTATGTGTACAATAGAAAATTCTGTATAAATACTAAGACATTTTCTACAATAAAATGAATCGCTTTTGTGTGCTCAAACTAAAAGAAAGTCTTTCTTTAATTCGACTCAGAAGTATCGGTCTCAGAAGTATCTTTAAAATTAAATAGGACTCATTTTTCCTAAAAGTCCTCGAAATCTACATACTAACTGGACTCTGCCATGCAACAAAAACAGGACATTTCAAGCAATGCTACATGCTAACAAAAACAGGACATTTCAAGTAATGATTGGACACTAAAGGAGATGCGATACAGCAATCCAACATTTTACATAATTATATTTGCAAGGACACTTTTTCGTCGTCGAATTTGTCCTAAGTCAATAACTTCCTCAACAATCTGGTTGCTTGAAATTTTTCTACGCTACAATTTTCTATGAAAAGGAGCGCGACATGCCTTTTTGCCTCAAATTTTATATCGCGCTTCACGGCGCTTCTCTTTGTGACTTTTTCTTCATTTTTCTTTTGTTGTTCTTATTTTCTGGGTTTTTTCTTTCGGTCTTAGTTTTTGCATATTTCCACTGTCCAGAATTTCCTATTGCTTCATGACCATCTTTGTCAGGAACATTCAAAGGAATTATGCAAATATTGATTTGCTATTAAACTTTGGCCGGGGTAATGAGTCTGCCTTTACTGTTGATTGCGACATTTTAAAAGTTATTATTTGAAGGTGTATTTTTAATTGTCTATTGCTCTTCCTTGAATTGGATAAAAGAATTTTAGATACGGTCTGCTACGGGTTTCAACTGCCTATATTTAATTTTCATATAGTTTTTGAGTAACGTAGCTATTGCAATGGTCAATAGTACGATTACGCAGATTAAAACTGCTAGCCAAACATCTGGAATGTTTGGAGAAGCTTTTGTTTCTGGTTCAGCTCGTGGTTCATATTTTAATATTCCATTTTCTGTTTCTTTATTTTCTGAGTTTCCTGAATTTTCCTTTCCTAATTCATATTCGCCTAATGCTATCATTATGCCGTGTGCTATCTTTGTCTACCAAGCCATGCTGAAATTTTCTAATATTATTTTTCTGCTTTTGTGAGAAATGAATTAAATTTAATTTTTAATAAAATTTTTGATTTTACTCTTTATCTGCTGCTGAAATCCTACAGACTATTCCCGAGGGAGAGCGGAACAACTACGAAACATTGATGAGCGCTCTAGTGAGGCGATACGGAAGCGAACACAGGAAGCAGATACACCAAATAGAGTTGCAAAACCGCTACCAAAAAGCAAATGAGACTTTGCAGGAGTTTGCGTCAGATGTCGAAAGGCTTGCACATTTGGCGAATGCCGACGCACCCGTGGAATACACCGAAAGGGTAAAAATTCAGAGCTTTATAAATGGCATACGGGATGTCGAAACGAAGCGAGCCCACATACGCAAACCCAAATCCAACATTTGCAGAAACGGTATCACATGCATTGACTCAGGAAACTGCCTGATTATTGAGTAATCCAGCATATAAAGCTCATCGTGTGGAAGTGGAAAGACCAGATTGGGTAGACACAATTTTGGAAGCACTGAAGGGATAACAACAGAAAAATGCCGGAGTTATTAAATGTTATATATTGCATGATATTGCAGCACCGGTCCCAATAGCTCCAATAATGTGGATGGCCGTAAACGCAGAGCTGAAAGAGATGAGCAAATCTCCAAGTCCACTCAATCGTTAAACTAAAGCGAGCCAGCCGCAGGGGGCGACATCTGGCTCCCTCAATTGAATGCCCCATGATCTCTATCTCACAAATTGGAAGAAGGTCAAACAATCTTACTGTCGGAGGACATGTGGATGGAAAGGAACGTTTACTGACTGTAGATACGGGTGCATCTCATTCCATCATTCGAGCGGATTTTGTCAACAAGATAATAAGACCATTGCATGGAGCAAGATTGCGTACAGCCACTGGAGAAGACACCACGGTTCTAGGAGAAGTATCATGTGAAGTAGCAATTGGGAACGTCACGGTACTACACAATTTTATAGTGGCAGATATTGTTGATGAAATCATAATTGGAGTGGACTTCTTAATCAACCAAGGCTTCAAGATCGATATGCAAAACAATACGATGCGATATAAGAACATGGATGCGCCACTTAATTTCGGCTACGAGAGAGGATACAGCAGTAAACGAGTGCTGGTGGAAGAGAGTCAGCAAATACCACCAAAATCAGAAGCAGTCATCTGGGCAAAGGTTGATGGAGATTGTGGGACAAACAAATTGTGGGTTTTCGAAGCAGCAAATAACTCAGCACTGAACATACTTGTAGGAAAAACCCTGGCTATGACAAAACAAGATGGGCGTATTCCGGTAAGAGTACTCAATGAGTTCAAGTCACCATTCAATTTTACCAAAGGAGCTATTTTGGGAAGATGCCAAGAGGCCGAAATAGTTATTAACTGTGAACAGCTCCAGGAACACGTTTCATCTAGTAATACTGATCTTTCAAATGACATCACGGCATGGACGCAGGGGCTAGAGGAAGCCTATCAGAGTAAGGCAAAATAACTGCTCCTAAAGTACGCGAACATATTTGACCAGGATGGTTCCAAACCAGGCCGCACCAATGTTGTGAAACATCAAATTGACACGGGAGATGCGAAGCCGATCCGTCAAGCTCCACGTAGTGTTCCACTAGCGAAGCGGGAAATTGTGAGTCAAATCATACAAGAAATGAGCGACAGCGGCGTCATCGAACCATCAGCTAGTCCATGGAGCTCACCGATAGTACTTGTAAAGAAGAAGGATGGAAAAATGAGGTTTTGCGTGGACTACCGGAAGTTGAATGACGTAACGAAAAAGGATAGCTACCCATTGCCAAGAATTGACGACACTCTGGACGAAATGGTTTTCCACGCTGGACTTGAAAATCGGCTACTGGAAAGTGGAGGGGAAGGAGGAAGATAAAGAGAAAACAGCATTCAGTATCGGTGATGGTCTTTGGCAATTTACAGTGATGCTTTTCAACTTTGTAATGCACCAGCTACTTTTGAGAGACTCATGGACCAGGTACTGAAAGGGCTACATTGGAAAACGTGCTTGGTGTGCCTGGACGACATCATCGTGTGGGGTAAGAATTTTGATGAACATCTTAAGAATTTGGAGGAAGTTTTCCAGGGAATAGCTGGCGCTGGTCTGAAGTTAAGTCCCAAAAAGTGTGCGCTGTGTAAAAAGGAAGTAAATTATTTGGGTCACAAGGTAACGACAGAGGGCAACTGCACAGCGAACGAAAAGATAGAGGCTGTAAAGGATTGGCCAAGACCACAGAACCTACATGAATAAGGAAGTTTCCTTGGGCTGTGCCCATATTACCGCCGATTTGTACCAAATTTTTCCAGCGTAGCCCATAGCCTCCATGAGCTTACAAGAAAAAACAAAGCTTTTGAATGGAAGAAGGAGCAAGATGTGGCTTTCCAAATATTGAAGGAGCGTTTGTGCACTGCCCCAATGTTAGCATATCCGATTCCAGGAGCAACATTTATTCTAGATACAGATGCGAGTGGATATGCTATAGGATGCGTTTTATCACAACTGGTCGATGGACAGGAGAAGGTGGTTGCATATAACAGCCGTTCGATTGGAAAATCAGAGAGGAACTACTGTGTTATGCGGAGAGAGCTGTTGGCATTGATATAGTGCATTAAAAATTTTCACAAATACCTCTACGGCCAGCGATTCCGTGTCAGGACAGATCACGCAGCGTTGAAATGGCTTCTGCAGTTCCGTAATCCGGAAGGACAATTGGTACGGTGGCTCGAGCGACTACAAAGCTATGACTTTTCCATTGAGCATCGAAAAGGTAGTACCCATGGAAATGCCGATGCAATGTCACGAAGACCATGTAGTTTGGAATGCAAGCACTGTTCAAAGGCCGAGGCTAAAGAAGACATTATAGATGTCCGGCTAATGACTATAACGTGTACGGATGAATGGGACAGGAACAACTAAGAAGGTGTCAGCTAGAAGATACAGATCTGTCACATATTATGCAAGGGCTCGGACGAAACGAAAGACCAAGCAGAGAGGAGATATCAGCAGAGAGTCCCATTGTAAAGTCATATTGCGCACAGTGGAACAGTTTAGAATTGATATCCGGTTGCTTGCATCGAGTATGGGAGAGTGATAGTTGTTCCCAGAAAGAGGATTCCTGACGTGCTCAGCGAGCTGCATAATGGTCCAAGTGGAGGTGATCTTGGAATCACGAAGACACTCGAGAAAATTAATCAGAGATTCTATTGGGTTGGTTCCCGTCAGTCGGTCACCGAGTGGATTGCCAACTGCGAGGTATGCAACAGAGCGAAAGGGCCCAAAGCCCGAAGTCACCATTTGAAAGGATCGCCATGGATGTCGCAGGTCCATTTCCTACTAGCACCCGCGAAAACAAATACGTACTGGTGGTTATGGATTATTTCAGTAAATGGCCAGAGGTATACCCAATCCCAAACCAAGAAGCAGAAACAGTAGCAGAAGTGGTTAAAAACGAATGGGTTGCAAGGTATGGTGTTCCAATGGAGTTACATTCTGACCAAGGCAGGAGTTTTGAATCAGCTGTGTTCCAAGAAATGTGCAAGAAGTTGGGCATTCGAAAAACACGGACAACTGCATTGCATCCTCAGTCCGATGGTATGGTGGAACGTTTCAATAGAACATTGGAGGAGCATTTAAAGAAATTAGTAGACAAGTACCATAAGGACTGGGATACACACATATCATTATTCTTGATGGCCTACCGATCCGCAGTACATGACACAACGGGCCAAACTCCCGCAAAGGTAATTTTTGGCAATGACCTTCGACTGCCAGCTGATTTGAAGTATGGGATAGATGCCGATGTGGAGAGGAATGTCAAGAAATCCACTGGTGTCTTGGAAGAAGAGCTGAGAGAGATACACGATCTGGTAAGGCAACGAGCAAAGATTATGAGTGACAAGATGAAAGCGAGGTACGATAAAGCATTTAATTCGGAAGGGTTTCAGGAAGGAGATTTGGTGCTGCTATACAACCCACAACGAAAAAGAGGTTTGTCCCCGAAATTGCAGTGTAACTGGGAAGGCCCATACAAAGTTGTAAAACGGATCAACGATGTAGTGTACCGCATACAAACCATTGGCAAACCACGAACCAAAATGAAAGTAGTTCATTTGGAGAGGCTAGCAGCGGTTAGATCGAGAGATTTGTCTGATCGGGACGATCAGACTTAGGTGAAGGGCAGTGTTACGAATATTTCCAACACTAAGGGGTACTGCCATCTCTAAGCCGATGCTAAGCAGTGACTGTACGCACATCAATAATTCAATCATTATGTCTACACATATGTACGTACACGAAGCGGAAATGAGATGCCCAAACACATGCAGACATCTTATTGAGATGCTCCTAAATGTAGGCAATTATAATTGTGGAAGTGCCGCTCACACATACAAGCGCATGGGGTGTGAGAGAATCCACTAAACAATTTGTTCCGACTTTTTTCGAAATCGTTAAGTTGTGTCTAAAGAATTTGCCGAAATCGGAACCGATTTTCTTTGGAAGTAGTAAAGAAATTTGTATGACAGGGTTGACGCGACTTCGTAAAGAAACGTCGTAACGATTTTGTTAAGAACTTTCTTTACGAAATCTTTTAAAAAAGCCTTAACGATTTCGCAAAGTAATATTTTCACGAAATCTTTAAGAAATGTCTCAGCGAGTTCGTAAAGCTTTGTGCTTACAGAATCTTGAAGAGATTTCCTAAAGAAATCTATCTAAATATCCAATTAAAAACAATTTTTTTTTTATTTAATAAATACAATTTAATTTATTATGTTTAAATAGTTTAAATTAAATTACATATAAATATATATGTATAAGAAATCAATATTGAGAAAAAAAATCAGAGATTTTCTAACCATTCAAAAATTGCATATAAAATAAAATAAAAAAGATAAATGGCTAAAATTCTTTAGCTGCGTTAATACTTTTTTTAGCTTTTAGCTTCGATGGCATTCCTCATATTAAGCGATATTTTTAAACACAAGTTTAAGCCAAAATATAATAAAATTAATAAAATAAAAAAGATAAATGGATAAAATGCTTTAGCTACATTTTTTGGCTTTTATCTCCCTCAAGTTGTGTACTTGTTCTTTTCGATAATTTTGCGAACCGGTCCTTGGCACTAACAAAAACTTTTTCAAAGTCTCGTCTATTTTAGTGTAGTTTGTTTGGGGTATGTTTTCCATAGCCGACTCTATAATTAGTACATAAATGAATTAGGAATTTGCTGAATAAGTTTAATAACGTACCTTTAAGAAGTTTAATACATATAAAATCCTTCACAGAAATATTGTTATTGACATTTGTCCATGAAAAATTGCTTGCCAAATAATCGTCATTAAATATGTATTTCAAGTTCGCAACGATAAATTTTTTGAGGTCATCTGTCGGTTGCCTAGCGAACTTCGTTATCTGTTGAACCAAAAAAAGGGAAAAAACATTTTAATGTAGTTAGTAGTTAAAAGGGGTGTAAAGAGGTGTGATTATAGTCCTGTGATAATAACTTCAATTGCCTGAGAAAGGCGTTGAAAAATACTGGTTTCTAAACCTCTAACGGCTTACATTTTCAACTAAACTACTTATCATATTTACCAATTCCTGTCGCATTTCTTCATCGTTTTGGAAATTTTTTTCAAAATCCAATATTTCATTCACATCGTTGAAGGGAAGGTTTGCCAGCTTGGAACATAAAGTGCGTTGGCGTTTAAAGGCAGCTAAGGTTTGGTCTATTGATCGTTTTAAACCGGCAAATTGTTCATAAATTTTATTGTTGACTTCGCGAAGTTTTTTATTTTCTTCTATCAGCTCCTTATTTTGATTTACAATAACTTCTAACAAATGTTCGCTAACTGCAAAAGTATAAAAAATAAAATCTTAAAATTTCTGCCACTGCACTAGTACCAAGAAAAGTTAAGTTTTTATAGGTAGATAAGTGACTCACATGGTTTGATCTCAGTGATATTCTCCGTATATCCTTGAGTTTGCCCCATTGAAGAAGGAATGCATTGCTCCTCTTGTGTTAATATTACTACTTCATTGCCGGGGTAAATAGCTGCAGAAATATAAATTCCATTCATAAATTAAATGTTTATAGGAGCACATGTGATAAAACTTACCACTTTCTTCACATTCTACGGGGACATTTGTGTAATGGCTACTCATTTTTCAGCAGCGGTATAAAGCAGTGTTTTGAATACCTTTCTATATAAAAATAAAGATATTTACAGTCGATGTTAGTTAGATTAAACTTCTCTTCGTTGTCAGAAATTAGCAAATAATTTGTCTCGTAAATATTCGGAACCCAACTTCTGGATTCAAAGTCATTACGTTGGAGGTTTTTAACTTCCTTTGCGAAGATGCATATGTCATTATTGATCGCAGTTATTTTTGTTAAAATATAGACCCTTTTATTAACGCAGAAATAATTATCTGGAGGTCGTGTCGACAATTTGAAGTGCTCACATATGATAGCTCGGAAAGTGTTGTCCTTTAGAGCCCCTTTTAGAATAGGAAACAATTCCCGATGTGACTCTTGTTTTATTATGGAACTTTTTTCAATAACTCTGTTGGATATTTGCGCCAACACATTCGATCCCTTTTTTATTGTTTTTTTCAATTGATAAAGATAATTTTCATATTTAAACGCGCTAAAGTTATTAAGAGATCCATATTTTAAAACATCGCCATATAAATGTTTTAGACTGAGGCAATTATAGGTTACAAATTCTTGGCCATAGAGGTGCACAAAGTCGTTTACGAATTCTTCAAGGAGCTCTTTAGCCACGTTATTGAATTGACAGCATAGCTCCGGGTGACATAAGATCCTCGTCGCAAAGTGCAATTTGCAAAAATGACGGTAACGTTTTTCATCGAGTTTGTTTTGTAGCACATACGGTCCACTATATAAAAGAAAAGATCGGTACTCGGTTGCTTTCCATCTATCTAATTCATCAATTGTTCTCGGCACTCGAGGAAACTCAGAAGGAAACTGTTTTTTTAGCACAATCTTTTCGAAGGACAAGTTTTCTATTTGCGATTTTGATAACGAATAACTTTAATTTATATTTTTTACCCAGAGTTTAACAAGCTGACGAGTAACTCCCAAGCAAGCGCAATGCATGTAATCTATCGGGAATTGAGTGCCGCAGCCAACATTTATAGTTTCTAGCAAATTTTGATCGAGAGTTAAGTGATGCTCTTTTTGTAATTTTTCCTTAAATGATGAATCTGTTCGCATACTCGCTGCGTTAGAAGGGAAGGTTATTCTTCTCATGTACCTTTCACCTCTGTGTGTACACTTCGAGCAGCAATAGTAACCTGAATAGCTTTTGATATTTAAAATAAATGCTCTAGCGGGAGAATCGCAAACAAAAGCTCCAATCGAGATGGAAAATACGTTCTCATCATAATAAAAGCCTTGTTGTAGCAACACCTTTAGGTCGTCTACTAAAGGCTGTAGAAATATATTGGAAGCATCCGGCTTTGTTTTTGGACTTCGCACTCCCTCTACATCCCAGTTCACATAACACTCAACCAAAAAAAACGTCTTCATAATTAGAAACACTCATCATTATAGGCCAAGCAGTTTGCTTTGATGACTTAAATATCTGTAATCCGTCGATACCGCAGTTTAGCTCTAAAGTGTCTGTATTCGTATTGCGCAATTTTATATTTTTGTATAAGAAATCGGTGAGAGAATTCTTTAATCCGTAATGGTAATATGATCCGCTACCCATGCTTGCAATTTGAGTTTCTCTGGAAGTTCCTCTCAAGGTGCGTACATCGCATGGCACATCATGCCCTTCGACTTTATGAAGTCTACTGAGAAGTTCGTTACCGGCTATTTGCGAAATACCGTGTCTGATTGTCCAAGACTTGAGGAAACTCCTTAGACTCTCAGGTTCGTTTCCTGGTTCTGGTTCTTTGACTTGTGAAGAACTCTGGCAAACAGATAGCAAGTCAAAATCACTATCAATGTCCATTTTGTTTGCACTTTCGACTTGCACGCCTTCAAAAATGTCGGTGCTATATTTCTGCGCATTTTCAGCGCGATTTTCAGTTTCATTGTTAAAAATGGAGTCCAGTATTTTTTTGTTTCTCTTTTAATGCTTTTGTGCTGGACTTGACGCGACATGATTTTACTCACACTTACTTTTGTATTTCACTCACTGCAGCAAATATATGTATAAATTTTATTATTTAATTTTTATGCACAACACTTTTTTTGCTACTCACAATCTGAAAAGATCTGAAATTTAAAAATGTTTCAACGCCTACTGAGTTTAAAAATCTATTTACGTTTTTCTCTTTTCGAAATAGATACGAAGTTGTTAAGTAAAATCGGAAAATATTAGATTTTCTTCAGACAAGTCTGATATCCGACAACTTCAGAAATTCTGGTTTGGCCAATCGTTGCGAATTCGTTAAGGTAGATTGGTAGACTTTCGACTTTGTTTAGAAAAGACTGATTTCCGAAAAAATCGGAAGCTTTGGTTTAGTGGGAAGCTATACAAATTATACATCTGTAGTTGTACTGAGAAACCAACTAGTAAGTTCTGGAATGGAAAAGCCTAGAAGTATGCAACTAGGAAATCAAAGAGTATAAAAATGCGAGAACAGTAGAGGCGAGAATTAAGTTTCATTTGAGCTATCAATCAATTTGGTTATTAAGCCAGCTAGTATAAGTGTTATTGTGAAGTACTTTAATAAAGGCCTTTTTTCCATTATTCAATATTGGAGTTATTTATTCAACAGTTTAGTGATTCGAACTTAGCAAAAGGGCAAATAAGAAGATTTGCAGTAAAATCGTTACAATATTTATTGTAGAAAAGCTCAGAATTAAAATTATCTGGCTTTAACCAGGGACCCTATTCGCTAACTGTGAGTTTTAAAGTGTACACAAGAAATTGTGTAAACTTTGAAATTCTGATTCTGTAAAGCAAAACTGTGAACAAAAAAACTCACTGATAAAAGCTTCGTGAGTTTTCTTGGCAGCCAGTGTACACTATTGTGATATTCAAAACTCATACGCATCGTTGCAGAATGACTTCTTTGTTTTCATGGCGTTTGATGAATATTTTCTCGCTGACATAAGACTTTTACATTCAGCGCTCATTCAGCAAAACAATTTGCACAATAATTTACAGAATCGCATGAAAATTTTAAGTGTAAATTGTGTTGCAAATGAGTTTTCAATGAGTGTACATTTTTCAGTTTTTCATAGTTAGGGAATTAACCCCAGGTCTCGGTAAATGCTATCACTTGAGCTGTAAAAGTAAAACTATTAAGAAAAACCGTACTTAATTTCGAGTGTATGCCGCGGACGTTTTGACAACACTGGATCACAAATTCCAACCTTTTTTCTGTACAGGAGACGCCATTATGAAGTTCCTATGTAAAATCACCCCCTTATTCCGAAAATCAAGGTTATTTTTAATTCTACTGTTAAAAACAAAAAACAAAAAAAAAAAACAAAATTGGGTCCACTTAATCATATATATCTCAAGAACAAATTGAGCAATTCCAACACAGTTTGAAGCTTTTAAAAGGTAATAAAATTTGCTATAAACTATGCATACAACACTTTCAAAGATAACGAAAAATCATTACGGATTTTTTCAAGTTTTTGTAAAAATATAAAAAAAATTGTATTTTGCGAGGAAGGATCTCGAAAACTTTTAATTTTTTTGCAGATTTTTTCTTTCTGTCTAAGCTCTGTTTTATTGCAAAAAAAAAAAAAAATAAGCATTCATTCAACAAAATCGAATCAAGTAACTATATCCATCTAATACTTAAGTACCCTACTGGTACATATGTGTTAGTATTCGTATATTAACTAACTGACAGGTAGATTTTCGAAGGGTTTTTAGATACAAAAAACTGTTAGCGTCATTTTCTCAAACCCAGGTTCATTTCAAGCAAGAGCATATTTTTACGGCAGGTAGTGTTTTCTTTGTAGAACTAGGGAACCTTTTGTCTAGGTAGGCTTGAATTTTTACTTGAATTAAGTACAAATAATAGTACATGCGCCTTGTTCCTTCATAATATCTGCAAGGCTCGCCGGATACTATTCAGTTTATAATTGCAGTTTATAACCCGTCATTTACTTAAAAATATAATATGAATAAAAGGGCGCGAGAGTTTGAGTGTACCAATGATCCAGATAAGTTCTGTTTCATGAGCGGTCAATTTGTCGTTAAAAGGATGCGACGTGTGTTTTCAAATCCTTTTAAAGTTACATACTATAAGTATTTTAGAATTGAGCCTAAAAACAATCAAAAACCATGGACACCGAATACTGTGTGCACCACATGTCGAGTCGAATTGATTTTTTCGGTAACCGGAACAAAATGGTGCGTTGTAAAAATTAGGAATTTGCTCCCTTTTAATGCATAGCTAATTTCTGAAACTATCTATTTAGGCGACATATGATATTTATTACACCAATGAAGTGGGGGAAACCAACTTGCCATTCAACGGACTGCTATATTTGTACTACAATAGTACTTGGGGTTGGAAAGTCAAGAGCGTATCTACAGTGTCATTACCAGAACTAAATTCAACGGAACACTAAGGGGTATTGCCATCTCTAAGCCGATGCTAAGCAGTGACTGTACGCACATCAATAATTCAATCATTATGTCTACACATATGTACGTACACGCAGCGGAAATGAGATGCCCAAATACATGCAGACATCTTATTGAGATGCTCCTAAATGTAGGCAATTATAATTGTGGAAGTGCCGCTCACACATACAAGCGCATGGGGTGTGAGAGAAGCTATACAAATTATACATCTGTAGTTGTACTGAGAAACCAACTAGTAAGTTCTGGAATGAAAAAGCCTAGAAGTATGCAACTAGGAAATCAAAGAGTATAAAAATGCGAGAACAGTAGAGGCGAGAATTAAGTTTCATTTGAGCTATCAATCAATTTGGTTATTAAGCCAGCTAGTATAAGTGTTATTGTGAAGTACTTTAATAAAGGCCTTTTTTCCATTATTCAATATTGGAGTTATTTATTCAACAGTTTAGTGATTCGAACTTAGCAAAAGGGCAAATAAGAAGATTTGCAGTAAAATCGTTACAATATTTATAGTAGAAAAGCTCAGAATTAAAATTATCTGGCTTTAACCAGGGACCCTATTCGCTAACTGTGAGTTTTAAAGTGTACACAAGAAATTGTGTAAACTTTGAAATTCTGATTCTGTAAAGCAAAACTGTGAACAAAAAAACTCACTGATAAAAGCTTCGTGAGTTTTCTTGGCAGCCAGTGTACACTATTGTGATATTCAAAACTCATACGCATCGTTGCAGAATGACTTCTTTGTTTTCATGGCGTTTGATGAATATTTTCTCGCTGACATAAGACTTTTACATTCAGCGCTCATTCAGCAAAACAATTTGCACAATAATTTACAGAATCGCATGAAAATTTTAAGTGTAAATTGTGTTGCAAATGAGTTTTCAATGAGTGTACATTTTTCAGTTTTTCATAGTTAGGGAATTAACCCCAGGTCTCGGTAAATGCTATCACTTGAGCTGTAAAAGTAAAACTATTAAGAAAAACCGTACTTAATTTCGAGTGTATGCCGCGGACGTTTTGATAATACTGGATCACAAATTCCAACCTTTTTTCTGCACAGGAGACGCCATTATGTAAAATCACCCCCCCCCCCCCCCCCCCCCTTATTCCGAAAATCAAGGTTATTTTTAATTCTACTGTTAAAAACAAAAAACAAAAAAAAAACAAAATTGGGTCCACTTAATCATATATATCTCAAGAACAAATTGAGCAATTCCAACACAGTTTGAAGCTTTTAAAAGGTAATAAAATTTGCTATAAACTATGCATACAACACTTTCAAAGATAACGAAAAATCATTACGGATTTTTTCAAGTTTTTGTAAAAATATAAAAAAAATTTTATTTTGCGAGGAAGGATCTCGAAAACTTTTAATTTTTTTTGCAGATTTTTTCTTTCTGTCTAAGCTCTGTTTTATTGCAAAAAAAAAAAAAAAATAAGCATTCATTCAACAAAATCGAATCAAGTAACTATATCCATCTAATACTTAAGTACCCTACTGTTACATATGTGTTAGTATTCGTATATTAACTAACTGACAGGTAGATTTTCGAAGGGTTATTAGATACAAAAAACTGTTAGCGTCATTTTCTCAAACCCAGGTTCATTTCAAGCAAGAGCATATTTTTACGGCAGGTAGTGTTTTCTTTGTAGAACTAGGGAACCTTTTGTCTAGGTAGGCTTGAATTTTTACTTGAATTAAGTACAAATAATAGTACATGCGCCTTGTTCCTTCATAATATCTGCAAGGCTCGCCGGATACTATTCAGTTTATAATTGCAGTTTATAACCCGTCATTTACTTAAAAATATAATATGAATAAAAGGGCGCGAGAGTCTGAGTGTACCAATGATCCAGATAAGTTCTGTTTCATGAGCGGTCAATTTGTCGTTAAAAGGATGCGACGTGTGTTTTCAAATCCTTTTAAAGTTACATACTATAAGTATTTTAGAATTGAGCCTAAAAACAATCAAAAACCATGGACACCGAATACTGTGTGCACCACATGTCGAGTCGAATTGATTTTTTCGGTAACCGGAACAAAATGGTGCGTTGTAAAAATTAGGAATTTGCTCCCTTTTAATGCATAGCTAATTTCTGAAACTATCTATTTAGGCGACATATGATATTTATTACACCAATGAAGTGGGGGAAACCAACTTGCCATTCAACGGACTGCTATATTTGTACTACAATAGTACTTGGGGTTGGAAAGTCAAGAGCGTATCTACAGTGTCATTACCAGAACTAAATTCAACGGAACACTAAGGGGTATTGCCATCTCTAAGCCGATGCTAAGCAGTGACTGTACGCACATCAATAATTCAATCATTATGTCTACACATATGTACGTACACGCAGCGGAAATGAGATGCCCAAACACATGCAGACATCTTATTGAGATGCTCCTAAATGTAGGCAATTATAATTGTGGAAGTGCCGCTCACACATACAAGCGCATGGGGTGTGAGAGAAGCTATACAAATTATACATCTGTAGTTGTACTGAGAAACCAACTAGTAAGTTCTGGAATGAAAAAGCCTAGAAGTATGCAACTAGGAAATCAAAGAGTATAAAAATGCGAGAACAATAGAGGCGAGAATTAAGTTTCATTTGAGCTATCAATCAATTTGGTTATTAAGCCAGCTAGTATAAGTGTTATTGTGAAGTACTTTAATAAAGGCCTTTTTTCCATTATTCAATATTGGAGTTATTTATTCAACAGTTTAGTGATTCGAACTTAGCAAAAGGGCAAATAAGAAGATTTGCAGTAAAATCGTTACAATATTTATTGTAGAAAAGCTCAGAATTAAAATTATCTGGCTTTAACCAGGGACCCTATTCGCTAACTGTGAGTTTTAAAGTGTACACAAGAAATTGTGTAAACTTTGAAATTCTGATTCTGTAAAGCAAAACTGTGAACAAAAAAACTCACTGATAAAAGCTTCGTGAGTTTTCTTGGCAGCCAGTGTACACTATTGTGATATTCAAAACTCATACGCATCGTTGCAGAATGACTTCTTTGTTTTCATGGCGTTTGATGAATATTTTCTCGCTGACATAAGACTTTTACATTCAGCGCTCATTCAGCAAAACAATTTGCACAATAATTTACAGAATCGCATGAAAATTTTAAGTGTAAATTGTGTTGCAAATGAGTTTTCAATGAGTGTACATTTTTCAGTTTTTCATAGTTAGGGAATTAACCCCAGGTCTCGGTAAATGCTATCACTTGAGCTGTAAAAGTAAAACTATTAAGAAAAACCGTACTTAATTTCGAGTGTATGCCGCGGACGTTTTGATAACACTGGATCACAAATTCCAACCTTTTTTCTGTACAGGAGACGCCATTATGAAGTTCCTATGTAAAATCACCCCCTTATTCCGAAAATCAAGGTTATTTTTAATTCTACTGTTAAAAACAAAAAACAAAAAAAAAACAAAATTGGGTCCACTTAATCATATATATCTCAAGAACAAATTGAGCAATTCCAACACAGTTTGAAGCTTTTAAAAGGCAATAAAATTTGCTATAAACTATGCATACAACACTTTCAAAGATAATGAAAAATCATTACGGATTTTTTCAAGTTTTTGTAAAAATATAAAAAAAATTGTATTTTGCGAGGAAGGATCTCGAAAACTTTTAATTTTTTTGCAGATTTTTTCTTTCTGTCTAAGCTCTGTTTTATTGCAAAAAAAAAAAAATAAGCATTCATTCAACAAAATCGAATTAAGTAACTATATCCATCTAATACTTAAGTACCCTACTGGTACATATGTGTTAGTATTCGTATATTAACTAACTGACAGGTAGATTTTCGAAGGGTTATTAGATACAAAAAACTGTTAGCGTCATTTTCTCAAACCCAGGTTCATTTCAAGCAAGAGCATATTTTTACGGCAGGTAGTGTTTTCTTTGTAGAACTAGGGAACCTTTTGTCTAGGTAGGCTTGAATTTTTACTTGATCTAAGTACAAATAATAGTACATGCGCCTTGTTCCTTCATAATATCTGCAAGGCTCGCCGGATACTATTCAGTTTATAATTGCAGTTTATAACCCGTCATTTACTTAAAAATATAATATGAATAAAAGGGCGCGAGAGTTTGAGTGTACCAATGATCCAGATAAGTTCTGTTTCATGAGCGGTCAATTTGTCGTTAAAAGGATGCGACGTGTGTTTTCAAATCCTTTTAAATTTACATACTATAAGTATTTTAGAATTGAGCCTAAAAACAATCAAAAACCATGGACACCGAATACTGTGTGCACCACATGTCGAGTCGAATTGATTTTTTCGGTAACCGGAACAAAATGGTGCGTTGTAAAAATTAGGAATTTGCTCCCTTTTAATGCATAGCTAATTGCTGAAACTATCTATTTAGGCGACATATGATATTTATTACACCAATGAAGTGGGGGAAACCAACTTGCCATTCAACGGACTGCAGTACTCAATGAGTTCAAGTCACCATTCAATTTTACCAAAGGAGCTATTTTGGGAAGATGCCAAGAGGCCGAAATAATTATTAACTGTGAACAGCTCCAGGAACACGTTTCATCTAGTAATACTGATCTTTCAAATGACATCACGGCATGGACGCAGGGGCTAGAGGAAGCCTATCAGAGTAAGGCAAAATAACTGCTCCTAAAGTACGCGAACATATTTGACCAGGATGGTTCCAAACCAGGCCGCACCAATGTTGTGAAACATCAAATTGACACGGGAGATGCGAAGCCGATCCGTCAAGCTCCACGTAGTGTTCCACTAGCGAAGCGGGAAATTGTGAGTCAAATCATACAAGAAATGAGCGACAGCGGCGTCATCGAACCATCAGCTAGTCCATGGAGCTCACCGATAGTACTTGTAAAGAAGAAGGATGGAAAAATGAGGTTTTGCGTGGACTACCGGAAGTTGAATGACGTAACGAAAAAGGATAGCTACCCATTGCCAAGAATTGACGACACTCTGGACGAAATGGTTTTCCACGCTGGACTTGAAAATCGGCTACTGGAAAGTGGAGGGGAAGGAGGAAGATAAAGAGAAAACAGCATTCAGTATCGGTGATGGTCTTTGGCAATTTACAGTGATGCTTTTCGACTTTGTAATGCACCAGCTACTTTTGAGAGACTCATGGACCAGGTACTGAAAGGGCTACATTGGAAAACGTGCTTGGTGTGCCTGGACGACATCATCGTGTGGGGTAAGAATTTTGATGAACATCTTAAGAATTTGGAGGAAGTTTTCCAGGGAATAGCTGGCGCTGGTCTGAAGTTAAGTCCCAAAAAGTGTGCGCTGTGTAAAAAGGAAGTAAATTATTTGGGTCACAAGGTAACGACAGAGGGCAACTGCACAGCGAACGAAAAGATAGAGGCTGTAAAGGATTGGCCAAGACCACAGAACCTACATGAATAAGGAAGTTTCCTTGGGCTGTGCCCATATTACCGCCGATTTGTACCAAATTTTTCCAGCGTAGCCCATAGCCTCCATAAGCTTACAAGAAAAAACAAAGCTTTTGAATGGAAGAAGGAGCAAGATGTGGCTTTCCAAATATTGAAGGAGCGTTTGTGCACTGCCCCAATGTTAGCATATCCGATTCCAGGAGCAACATTTATTCTAGATACAGATGCGAGTGGATATGCTATAGGATGCGTTTTATCACAACTGGTCGATGGACAGGAGAAGGTGGTTGCATATAACAGCCGTTCGATTGGAAAATCAGAGAGGAACTACTGTGTTATGCGGAGAGAGCTGTTGGCATTGATATAGTGCATTAAAAATTTTCACAAATACCTCTACGGCCAGCGATTCCGTGTCAGGACAGATCACGCAGCGTTGAAATGGCTTCTGCAGTTCCGTAATCCGGAAGGACAATTGGTACGGTGGCTCGAGCGACTACAAAGCTATGACTTTTCCATTGAGCATCGAAAAGGTAGTACCCATGGAAATGCCGATGCAATGTCACGAAGACCATGTAGTTTGGAATGCAAGCACTGTTCAAAGGCCGAGGCTAAAGAAGACATTATAGATGTCCGGCTAATGACTATAACGTGTACGGATGAATGGGACAGGAACAACTAAGAAGGTGTCAGCTAGAAGATACAGATCTGTCACATATTATGCAAGGGCTCGGACGAAACGAAAGACCAAGCAGAGAGGAGATATCAGCAGAGAGTCCCATTGTAAAGTCATATTGCGCACAGTGGAACAGTTTAGAATTGATATCCGGTTGCTTGCATCGAGTATGGGAGAGTGATAGTTGTTCCCAGAAAGAGGATTCCTGACGTGCTCAGCGAGCTGCATAATGGTCCAAGTGGAGGTGATCTTGGAATCACGAAGACACTCGAGAAAATTAATCAGAGATTCTATTGGGTTGGTTCCCGTCAGTCGGTCACCGAGTGGATTGCCAACTGCGAGGTATGCAACAGAGCGAAAGGGCCCAAAGCCCGAAGTCACCATTTGAAAGGATCGCCATGGATGTCGCAGGTCCATTTCCTACTAGCACCCGCGAAAACAAATACGTACTGGTGGTTATGGATTATTTCAGTAAATGGCCAGAGGTATACCCAATCCCAAACCAAGAAGCAGAAACAGTAGCAGAAGTGGTTAAAAACGAATGGGTTGCAAGGTATGGTGTTCCAATGGAGTTACATTCTGACCAAGGCAGGAGTTTTGAATCAGCTGTGTTCCAAGAAATGTGCAAGAAGTTGGGCATTCGAAAAACACGGACAACTGCATTGCATCCTCAGTCCGATGGTATGGTGGAACGTTTCAATAGAACATTGGAGGAGCATTTAAAGAAATTAGTAGACAAGTACCATAAGGACTGGGATACACACATATCATTATTCTTGATGGCCTACCGATCCGCAGTACATGACACAACGGGCCAAACTCCCGCAAAGGTAATTTTTGGCAATGACCTTCGACTGCCAGCTGATTTGAAGTATGGGATAGATGCCGATGTGGAGAGGAATGTCAAGAAATCCACTGGTGTCTTGGAAGAAGAGCTGAGAGAGATACACGATCTGGTAAGGCAACGAGCAAAGATTATGAGTGACAAGATGAAAGCGAGGTACGATAAAGCATTTAATTCGGAAGGGTTTCAGGAAGGAGATTTGGTGCTGCTATACAACCCACAACGAAAAAGAGGTTTGTCCCCGAAATTGCAGTGTAACTGGGAAGGCCCATACAAAGTTGTAAAACGGATCAACGATGTAGTGTACCGCATACAAACCATTGGCAAACCACGAACCAAAATGAAAGTAGTTCATTTGGAGAGGCTAGCAGCGGTTAGATCGAGAGATTTGTCTGATCGGGACGATCAGACTTAGGTGAAGGGCAGTGTTACGAATATTTCCAACACTAAGGGGTACTGCCATCTCTAAGCCGATGCTAAGCAGTGACTGTACGCACATCAATAATTCAATCATTATGTCTACACATATGTACGTACACGAAGCGGAAATGAGATGCCCAAACACATGCAGACATCTTATTGAGATGCTCCTAAATGTAGGCAATTATAATTGTGGAAGTGCCGCTCACACATACAAGCGCATGGGGTGTGAGAGAATCCACTAAACAATTTGTTCCGACTTTTTTCGAAATCGTTAAGTTGTGTCTAAAGAATTTGCCGAAATCGGAACCGATTTTCTTTGGAAGTAGTAAAGAAATTTGTATGACAGGGTTGACGCGACTTCGTAAAGAAACGTCGTAACGATTTTGTTAAGAACTTTCTTTACGAAATCTTTTAAAAAAGCCTTAACGATTTCGCAAAGTAATATTTTCACGAAATCTTTAAGAAATGTCTCAGCGAGTTCGTAAAGCTTTGTGCTTACAGAATCTTGAAGAGATTTCCTAAAGAAATCTATCTAAATATCCAATTAAAAACAATTTTTTTTTTATTTAATAAATACAATTTAATTTATTATGTTTAAATAGTTTAAATTAAATTACATATAAATATATATGTATAAGAAATCAATATTGAGAAAAAAAATCAGAGATTTCCTAACCATTCAAAAATTGCATATAAAATAAAATAAAAAAGATAAATGGCTAAAATTCTTTAGCTGCGTTAATACTTTTTTTAGCTTTTAGCTTCGATGGCATTCCTCATATTAAGCGATATTTTTAAACACAAGTTTAAGCCAAAATATAATAAAATTAATAAAATAAAAAAGATAAATGGATAAAATGCTTTAGCTACATTTTTTGGCTTTTATCTCCCTCAAGTTGTGTACTTGTTCTTTTCGATAATTTTGCGAACCGGTCCTTGGCACTAACAAAAACTTTTTCAAAGTCTCGTCTATTTTAGTGTAGTTTGTTTGGGGTATGTTTTCCATAGCCGACTCTATAATTAGTACATAAATGAATTAGGAATTTGCTGAATAAGTTTAATAACGTACCTTTAAGAAGTTTAATACATATAAAATCCTTCACAGAAATATTGTTATTGACATTTGTCCATGAAAAATTGCTTGCCAAATAATCGTCATTAAATATATATTTCAAGTTCGCAACGATAAATTTTTTGAGGTCATCTGTCGGTTGCCTAGCGAACTTCGTTATCTGTTGAACCAAAAAAAGGGAAAAAACATTTTAATGTAGTTAGTAGTTAAAAGGGGTGTAAAGAGGTGTGATTATAGTCCTGTGATAATAACTTCAATTGCCTGAGAAAGGCGTTGAAAAATACTGGTTTCTAAACCTCTAACGGCTTACATTTTCAACTAAACTACTTATCATATTTACCAATTCCTGTCGCATTTCTTCATCGTTTCGGAAATTTTTTTCAAAATCCAATATTTCATTCACATCGTTGAAGGGAAGGTTTGCCAGCTTGGAACATAAAGTGCGTTGGCGTTTAAAGGCAGCTAAGGTTTGGTCTATTGATCGTTTTAAACCGGCAAATTGTTCATAAATTTTATTGTTGACTTCGCGAAGTTTTTTATTTTCTTCTATCAGCTCCTTATTTTGATTTACAATAACTTCTAACAAATGTTCGCTAACTGCAAAAGTATAAAAAATAAAATCTTAAAATTTCTGCCACTGCACTAGTACCAAGAAAAGTTAAGTTTTTATAGGTAGATAAGTGACTCACATGGTTTGATCTCAGTGATATTCTCCGTATATCCTTGAGTTTGCCCCATTGAAGAAGGAATGCATTGCTCCTCTTGTGTTAATATTACTACTTCATTGCCGGGGTAAATAGCTGCAGAAATATAAATTCTATTCATAAATTAAATGTTTATAGGAGCACATGTGATAAAACTTACCACTTTCTTCACATTCTACGGGGACATTTGTGTAATGGCTACTCATTTTTCAGCAGCGGTATAAAGCAGTGTTTTGAATACCTTTCTATATAAAAATAAAGATATTTACAGTCGATGTTAGTTAGATTAAACTTCTCTTCGTTGTCAGAAATTAGCAAATAATTTGTCTCGTAAATATTCGGAACCCAACTTCTGGATTCAAAGTCATTACGTTGGAGGTTTTTAACTTCCTTTGCGAAGATGCATATGTCATTATTGATCGCAGTTATTTTTGTTAAAATATAGACCCTTTTATTAACGCAGAAATAATTATCTGGAGGTCGTGTCGACAATTTGAAGTGCTCACATATGATAGCTCGGAAAGTGTTGTCCTTTAGAGCCCCTTTTAGAATAGGAAACAATTCCCGATGTGACTCTTGTTTTATTATGGAACTTTTTTCAATAACTTTGTTGGATATTTGCGCCAACACATTCGATCCCTTTTTTATTGTTTTTTTCAATTGATAAAGATAATTTTCATATTTAAACGCGCTAAAGTTATTAAGAGATCCATATTTTAAAACATCGCCATATAAATGTTTTAGAATGTGGCTATTATAGGTTACAAATTCTTGGCCATAGAGGTGCACAAAGTCGTTTACGAATTCTTCAAGGAGCTCTTTAGCCACGTTATTGAATTGACAGCATAGCTCCGGGTGACATAAGATCCTCGTCGCAAAGTGCAATTTGCAAAAATGACGGTAACGTTTTTCATCGAGTTTGTTTTGTAGCACATACGGTCCACTATATAAAAGAAAAGATCGGTACTCGGTTGCTTTCCATCTATCTAATTCATCAATTGTTCTCGGCACTCGAGGAAACTCAGAAGGAAACTGTTTTTTTAGCACAATCTTTTCGAAGGACAAGTTTTCTATTTGCGATTTTGATAACGAATAACTTTAATTTATATTTTTTACCCAGAGTTTAACAAGCTGACGAGTAACTCCCAAGCAAGCGCAATGCATGTAATCTATCGGGAATTGAGTGCCGCAGCCAACATTTATAGTTTCTAGCAAATTTTGATCGAGAGTTAAGTGATGCTCTTTTTGTAATTTTTCCTTAAATGATGAATCTGTTCGCATACTCGCTGCGTTAGAAGGGAAGGTTATTCTTCTCATGTACCTTTCACCTCTGTGTGTACACTTCGAGCAGCAATAGTAACCTGAATAGCTTTTGATATTTAAAATAAATGCTCTAGCGGGAGAATCGCAAACAAAAGCTCCAATCGAGATGGAAAATACGTTCTCATCATAATAAAAGCCTTGTTGTAGCAACACCTTTAGGTCGTCTACTAAAGGCTGTAGAAATATATTGGAAGCATCCGGCTTTGTTTTTGGACTTCGCACTCCCTCTACATCCCAGTTCACATAACACTCAACCAAAAAAAACGTCTTCATAATTAGAAACACTCATCATTATAGGCCAAGCAGTTTGCTTTGATGACTTAAATATCTGTAATCCGTCGATACCGCAGTTTAGCTCTAAAGTGTCTGTATTCGTATTGCGCAATTTTATATTTTTGTATAAGAAATCGGTGAGAGAATTCTTTAATCCGTAATGGTAATATGATCCGCTACCCATGCTTGCAATTTGAGTTTCTCTGGAAGTTCCTCTCAAGGTGCGTACATCGCATGGCACATCATGCCCTTCGACTTTATGAAGTCTACTGAGAAGTTCGTTACCGGCTATTTGCGAAATACCGTGTCTGATTGTCCAAGACTTGAGGAAACTCCTTAGACTCTCAGGTTCGTTTCCTGGTTCTGGTTCTTTGACTTGTGAAGAACTCTGGCAAACAGATAGCAAGTCAAAATCACTATCAATGTCCATTTTGTTTGCACTTTCGACTTGCACGCCTTCAAAAATGTCGGTGCTATATTTCTGCGCATTTTCAGCGCGATTTTCAGTTTCATTGTTAAAAATGGAGTCCAGTATTTTTTTGTTTCTCTTTTAATGCTTTTGTGCTGGACTTGACGCGACATGATTTTACTCACACTTACTTTTGTATTTCACTCACTGCAGCAAATATATGTATAAATTTTATTATTTAATTTTTATGCACAACACTTTTTTTGCTACTCACAATCTGAAAAGATCTGAAATTTAAAAATGTTTCAACGCCTACTGAGTTTAAAAATCTATTTACGTTTTTCTCTTTTCGAAATAGATACGAAGTTGTTAAGTAAAATCGGAAAATATTAGATTTTCTTCAGACAAGTCTGATATCCGACAACTTCAGAAATTCTGGTTTGGCCAATCGTTGCGAATTCGTTAAGGTAGATTGGTAGACTTTCGACTTTGTTTAGAAAAGACTGATTTCCGAAAAAATCGGAAGCTTTGGTTTAGTGGGAAGCTATACAAATTATACATCTGTAGTTGTACTGAGAAACCAACTAGTAAGTTCTGGAATGGAAAAGCCTAGAAGTATGCAACTAGGAAATCAAAGAGTATAAAAATGCGAGAACAGTAGAGGCGAGAATTAAGTTTCATTTGAGCTATCAATCAATTTGGTTATTAAGCCAGCTAGTATAAGTGTTATTGTGAAGTACTTTAATAAAGGCCTTTTTTCCATTATTCAATATTGGAGTTATTTTTTCAACAGTTTAGTGATTCGAACTTAGCAAAAGGGCAAATAAGAAGATTTGCAGTAAAATCGTTACAATATTTATTGTAGAAAAGCTCAGAATTAAAATTATCTGGCTTTAACCAGGGACCCTATTCGCTAACTGTGAGTTTTAAAGTGTACACAAGAAATTGTGTAAACTTTGAAATTCTGATTCTGTAAAGCAAAACTGTGAACAAAAAAACTCACTGATAAAAGCTTCGTGAGTTTTCTTGGCAGCCAGTGTACACTATTGTGATATTCAAAACTCATACGCATCGTTGCAGAATGACTTCTTTGTTTTCATGGCGTTTGATGAATATTTTCTCGCTGACATAAGACTTTTACATTCAGCGCTCATTCAGCAAAACAATTTGCACAATAATTTACAGAATCGCATGAAAATTTTAAGTGTAAATTGTGTTGCAAATGAGTTTTCAATGAGTGTACATTTTTCAGTTTTTCATAGTTAGGGAATTAACCCCAGGTCTCGGTAAATGCTATCACTTGAGCTGTAAAAGTAAAACTATTAAGAAAAACCGTACTTAATTTCGAGTGTATGCCGCGGACGTTTTGACAACACTGGATCACAAATTCCAACCTTTTTTCTGTACAGGAGACGCCATTATGAAGTTCCTATGTAAAATCACCCCCTTATTCCGAAAATCAAGGTTATTTTTAATTCTACTGTTAAAAACAAAAAACAAAAAAAAAAAACAAAATTGGGTCCACTTAATCATATATATCTCAAGAACAAATTGAGCAATTCCAACACAGTTTGAAGCTTTTAAAAGGTAATAAAATTTGCTATAAACTATGCATACAACACTTTCAAAGATAACGAAAAATCATTACGGATTTTTTCAAGTTTTTGTAAAAATATAAAAAAAATTGTATTTTGCGAGGAAGGATCTCGAAAACTTTTAATTTTTTTGCAGATTTTTTCTTTCTGTCTAAGCTCTGTTTTATTGCAAAAAAAAAAAAAAATAAGCATTCATTCAACAAAATCGAATCAAGTAACTATATCCATCTAATACTTAAGTACCCTACTGGTACATATGTGTTAGTATTCGTATATTAACTAACTGACAGGTAGATTTTCGAAGGGTTTTTAGATACAAAAAACTGTTAGCGTCATTTTCTCAAACCCAGGTTCATTTCAAGCAAGAGCATATTTTTACGGCAGGTAGTGTTTTCTTTGTAGAACTAGGGAACCTTTTGTCTAGGTAGGCTTGAATTTTTACTTGAATTAAGTACAAATAATAGTACATGCGCCTTGTTCCTTCATAATATCTGCAAGGCTCGCCGGATACTATTCAGTTTATAATTGCAGTTTATAACCCGTCATTTACTTAAAAATATAATATGAATAAAAGGGCGCGAGAGTTTGAGTGTACCAATGATCCAGATAAGTTCTGTTTCATGAGCGGTCAATTTGTCGTTAAAAGGATGCGACGTGTGTTTTCAAATCCTTTTAAAGTTACATACTATAAGTATTTTAGAATTGAGCCTAAAAACAATCAAAAACCATGGACACCGAATACTGTGTGCACCACATGTCGAGTCGAATTGATTTTTTCGGTAACCGGAACAAAATGGTGCGTTGTAAAAATTAGGAATTTGCTCCCTTTTAATGCATAGCTAATTTCTGAAACTATCTATTTAGGCGACATATGATATTTATTACACCAATGAAGTGGGGGAAACCAACTTGCCATTCAACGGACTGCTATATTTGTACTACAATAGTACTTGGGGTTGGAAAGTCAAGAGCGTATCTACAGTGTCATTACCAGAACTAAATTCAACGGAACACTAAGGGGTATTGCCATCTCTAAGCCGATGCTAAGCAGTGACTGTACGCACATCAATAATTCAATCATTATGTCTACACATATGTACGTACACGCAGCGGAAATGAGATGCCCAAATACATGCAGACATCTTATTGAGATGCTCCTAAATGTAGGCAATTATAATTGTGGAAGTGCCGCTCACACATACAAGCGCATGGGGTGTGAGAGAAGCTATACAAATTATACATCTGTAGTTGTACTGAGAAACCAACTAGTAAGTTCTGGAATGAAAAAGCCTAGAAGTATGCAACTAGGAAATCAAAGAGTATAAAAATGCGAGAACAGTAGAGGCGAGAATTAAGTTTCATTTGAGCTATCAATCAATTTGGTTATTAAGCCAGCTAGTATAAGTGTTATTGTGAAGTACTTTAATAAAGGCCTTTTTTCCATTATTCAATATTGGAGTTATTTATTCAACAGTTTAGTGATTCGAACTTAGCAAAAGGGCAAATAAGAAGATTTGCAGTAAAATCGTTACAATATTTATTGTAGAAAAGCTCAGAATTAAAATTATCTGGCTTTAACCAGGGACCCTATTCGCTAACTGTGAGTTTTAAAGTGTACACAAGAAATTGTGTAAACTTTGAAATTCTGATTCTGTAAAGCAAAACTGTGAACAAAAAAACTCACTGATAAAAGCTTCGTGAGTTTTCTTGGCAGCCAGTGTACACTATTGTGATATTCAAAACTCATACGCATCGTTGCAGAATGACTTCTTTGTTTTCATGGCGTTTGATGAATATTTTCTCGCTGACATAAGACTTTTACATTCAGCGCTCATTCAGCAAAACAATTTGCACAATAATTTACAGAATCGCATGAAAATTTTAAGTGTAAATTGTGTTGCAAATGAGTTTTCAATGAGTGTACATTTTTCAGTTTTTCATAGTTAGGGAATTAACCCCAGGTCTCGGTAAATGCTATCACTTGAGCTGTAAAAGTAAAACTATTAAGAAAAACCGTACTTAATTTCGAGTGTATGCCGCGGACGTTTTGATAATACTGGATAACAAATTCCAACCTTTTTTCTGCACAGGAGACGCCATTATGTAAAATCACCCCCCCCCCCCCCCCCCCTTATTCCGAAAATCAAGGTTATTTTTAATTCTACTGTTAAAAACAAAAAACAAAAAAAAAACAAAATTGGGTCCACTTAATCATATATATCTCAAGAACAAATTGAGCAATTCCAACACAGTTTGAAGCTTTTAAAAGGTAATAAAATTTGCTATAAACTATGCATACAACACTTTCAAAGATAACGAAAAATCATTACGGATTTTTTCAAGATTTTGTAAAAATATAAAAAAAATTTTATTTTGCGAGGAAGGATCTCGAAAACTTTTAATTTTTTTTGCAGATTTTTTCTTTCTGTCTAAGCTCTGTTTTATTGCAAAAAAAAAAAAAAAATAAGCATTCATTCAACAAAATCGAATCAAGTAACTATATCCATCTAATACTTAAGTACCCTACTGTTACATATGTGTTAGTATTCGTATATTAACTAACTGACAGGTAGATTTTCGAAGGGTTATTAGATACAAAAAACTGTTAGCGTCATTTTCTCAAACCCAGGTTCATTTCAAGCAAGAGCATATTTTTACGGCAGGTAGTGTTTTCTTTGTAGAACTAGGGAACCTTTTGTCTAGGTAGGCTTGAATTTTTACTTGAATTAAGTACAAATAATAGTACATGCGCCTTGTTCCTTCTAATATCTGCAAGGCTCGCCGGATACTATTCAGTTTATAATTGCAGTTTATAACCCGTCATTTACTTAAAAATATAATATGAATAAAAGGGCGCGAGAGTCTGAGTGTACCAATGATCCAGATAAGTTCTGTTTCATGAGCGGTCAATTTGTCGTTAAAAGGATGCGACGTGTGTTTTCAAATCCTTTTAAAGTTACATACTATAAGTATTTTAGAATTGAGCCTAAAAACAATCAAAAACCATGGACACCGAATACTGTGTGCACCACATGTCGAGTCGAATTGATTTTTTCGGTAACCGGAACAAAATGGTGCGTTGTAAAAATTAGGAATTTGCTCCCTTTTAATGCATAGCTAATTTCTGAAACTATCTATTTAGGCGACATATGATATTTATTACACCAATGAAGTGGGGGAAACCAACTTGCCATTCAACGGACTGCTATATTTGTACTACAATAGTACTTGGGGTTGGAAAGTCAAGAGCGTATCTACAGTGTCATTACCAGAACTAAATTCAACGGAACACTAAGGGGTATTGCCATCTCTAAGCCGATGCTAAGCAGTGACTGTACGCACATCAATAATTCAATCATTATGTCTACACATATGTACGTACACGCAGCGGAAATGAGATGCCCAAACACATGCAGACATCTTATTGAGATGCTCCTAAATGTAGGCAATTATAATTGTGGAAGTGCCGCTCACACATACAAGCGCATGGGGTGTGAGAGAAGCTATACAAATTATACATCTGTAGTTGTACTGAGAAACCAACTAGTAAGTTCTGGAATGAAAAAGCCTAGAAGTATGCAACTAGGAAATCAAAGAGTATAAAAATGCGAGAACAATAGAGGCGAGAATTAAGTTTCATTTGAGCTATCAATCAATTTGGTTATTAAGCCAGCTAGTATAAGTGTTATTGTGAAGTACTTTAATAAAGGCCTTTTTTCCATTATTCAATATTGGAGTTATTTATTCAACAGTTTAGTGATTCGAACTTAGCAAAAGGGCAAATAAGAAGATTTGCAGTAAAATCGTTACAATATTTATTGTAGAAAAGCTCAGAATTAAAATTATCTGGCTTTAACCAGGGACCCTATTCGCTAACTGTGAGTTTTAAAGTGTACACAAGAAATTGTGTAAACTTTGAAATTCTGATTCTGTAAAGCAAAACTGTGAACAAAAAAACTCACTGATAAAAGCTTCGTGAGTTTTCTTGGCAGCCAGTGTACACTATTGTGATATTCAAAACTCATACGCATCGTTGCAGAATGACTTCTTTGTTTTCATGGCGTTTGATGAATATTTTCTCGCTGACATAAGACTTTTACATTCAGCGCTCATTCAGCAAAACAATTTGCACAATAATTTACAGAATCGCATGAAAATTTTAAGTGTAAATTGTGTTGCAAATGAGTTTTCAATGAGTGTACATTTTTCAGTTTTTCATAGTTAGGGAATTAACCCCAGGTCTCGGTAAATGCTATCACTTGAGCTGTAAAAGTAAAACTATTAAGAAAAACCGTACTTAATTTCGAGTGTATGCCGCGGACGTTTTGATAACACTGGATCACAAATTCCAACCTTTTTTCTGTACAGGAGACGCCATTATGAAGTTCCTATGTAAAATCACCCCCTTATTCCGAAAATCAAGGTTATTTTTAATTCTACTGTTAAAAACAAAAAACAAAAAAAAAAAACAAAATTGGGTCCACTTAATCATATATATCTCAAGAACAAATTGAGCAATTCCAACACAGTTTGAAGCTTTTAAAAGGCAATAAAATTTGCTATAAACTATGCATACAACACTTTCAAAGATAATGAAAAATCATTACGGATTTTTTCAAGTTTTTGTAAAAATATAAAAAAAATTGTATTTTGCGAGGAAGGATCTCGAAAACTTTTAATTTTTTTGCAGATTTTTTCTTTCTGTCTAAGCTCTGTTTTATTGCAAAAAAAAAAAAAAATAAGCATTCATTCAACAAAATCGAATTAAGTAACTATATCCATCTAATACTTAAGTACCCTACTGGTACATATGTGTTAGTATTCGTATATTAACTAACTGACAGGTAGATTTTCGAAGGGTTATTAGATACAAAAAACTGTTAGCGTCATTTTCTCAAACCCAGGTTCATTTCAAGCAAGAGCATATTTTTACGGCAGGTAGTGTTTTCTTTGTAGAACTAGGGAACCTTTTGTCTAGGTAGGCTTGAATTTTTACTTGATCTAAGTACAAATAATAGTACATGCGCCTTGTTCCTTCATAATATCTGCAAGGCTCGCCGGATACTATTCAGTTTATAATTGCAGTTTATAACCCGTCATTTACTTAAAAATATAATATGAATAAAAGGGCGCGAGAGTTTGAGTGTACCAATGATCCAGATAAGTTCTGTTTCATGAGCGGTCAATTTGTCGTTAAAAGGATGCGACGTGTGTTTTCAAATCCTTTTAAAGTTACATACTATAAGTATTTTAGAATTGAGCCTAAAAACAATCAAAAACCATGGACACCGAATACTGTGTGCACCACATGTCGAGTCGAATTGATTTTTTCGGTAACCGGAACAAAATGGTGCGTTGTAAAAATTAGGAATTTGCTCCCTTTTAATGCATAGCTAATTGCTGAAACTATCTATTTAGGCGACATATGATATTTATTACACCAATGAAGTGGGGGAAACCAACTTGCCATTCAACGGACTGCTATATTTGTACTACAATAGTACTTGGGGTTGGAAAGTCAAGAGCGTATCTACAGTGTCATTACCAGAACTAAATTCAACGGAACACTAAGGGGTATTGCCATCTCTAAGCCGATGCTAAGCAGTGACTGTACGCACATCAATAATTCAATCATTATGTCTACACATATGTACGTACACGCAGCGGAAATGAGATGCCCAAACACATGCAGACATCTTATTGAGATGCTCCTAAATGTAGGCAATTATAATTGTGGAAGTGCCGCTCACACATACAAGCACATGTGGTGTGAGAGAAGCTATACAAATTATACATCTGTAGTTGTACTGAGAAACCAACTAGTAAGTTCTGGAATGGAAAAGCCTAGAAGTATGCAACTAGGAAATCAAAGAGTATAAAAATGCGAGAACAGTAGAGACGAGAATTAAGTTTCATTTGAGCTATCAATCAATTTGGTTATTAAGCCAGCTAGTGTAAGTGTTATTGTGAAGTACTTTAATAAAGGCCTTTTTCCATTATTCAATATTGGAGTTATTTATTCAACAGTTTAGTGATTCGAACTTAGCAAAAGGGCAAATAAGAAGATTTGCAGTAAAATCGTTACAATATTTATTGTAGAAAAGCTCAGAATTAAAATTATCTGGCTTTAACCAGGGACCCTATTCGCTAACTGTGAGTTTTAAAGTGTACACAAGAAATTGTGTAAACTTTGAAATTCTGATTCTGTAAAGCAAAACTGTGAACAAAAAAACTCACTGATAAAAGCTTCGTGAGTTTTCTTGGCAGCCAGTGTACACTATTGTGATATTCAAAACTCATACGCATCGTTGCAGAATGACTTCTTTGTTTTCATGGCGTTTGATGAATATTTTCTCGCTGACATAAGACTTTTACATTCAGCGCTCATTCAGCAAAACAATTTGCACAATAATTTACAGAATCGCATGAAAATTTAAAGTGTAAATTGTGTTGCAAATGAGTTTTCAATGAGTGTACATTTTTCAGTTTTTCATATTTAGGGAATTAACCCCAGGTCTCGGTAAATGCTAACACTTGAGCTGTAAAAGTAAAACTATTAAGAAAAACCGTACTTAATTTCGAGTGTATGCCGCGGACGTTTTGATAACACTGTATCACAAATTCCAACCTTTTTTCTGTACAGGAGACGCCATTATGAAGTTCCTATGTAAAATCACCCCCTTATTCCGAAAATCAAGGTTATTTTTAATTCTACTGTTAAAAACAAAAAACAAAAAAAAAAACAAAATTGGGTCCACTTAATCATATATATCTCAAGAACAAATTGAGCAATTCCAACACAGTTTGAAGCTTTTAAAAGATAATAAAATTTGCTATAAACTCTGCATACAACACTTTCAAAGATAACGAAAAATCATTACGGTTTTTTCAAGTTTTTGTAAAAATATAAAAAAAATTGTATTTTGCGAGGAAGGATCTCGAAAACTTTTAATTTTTTTGCAGATTTTTTCTTTCTGTCTAAAGTTTTATTGCAAAAAAAAAAAAAAAAAAAAAATAAGCATTCATTCAACAAAATCGAATCAAGTAACTATATCCATCTAATACTTAAGTACCCTACTGGTACATATGTGTTAGTATTCGTATATTAACTAACTGACAGGTAGAGTTTCGAAGGGTTATTAGATACAAAAAACTGTTAGCGTCATTTTGTCAAACCCAGGTTCATTTCAAGCAAGAGCATATTTTTACGGCAGGTAGTGTTTTCTATGTAGAACTAGGCAACCTTTTTGTCTAGGTAGGCTTGAATTTTTACTTGATCTAAATACAAATAATAGTACATGCACCTTGTTCCTTCATAATATCTGCAAGGCTCGCCGGATACTATTCAGTTTATAATTGCAGTTTATAACCCGTCATTTACTTAAAAATATAATATGAATAAAAGGGCGCGAGAGTTTGAGTGTACAAATGATCCAGATAAGTTCTGTTTCATGAGCGGTCAATTTGTCGTTAAAAGGATGCGACGTGTGTTTTCAAATCCTTTTATAGTTACATACTATAAGTATTTTAGAATTGAGCCTAAAAACAATCAAAAACCATGGACACCGAATACTGTGTGCACCACATGTCGAGTCGAATTGATTTTTTCGGTAACCGGAACAAAATGGTGCGTTGTAAAAATTAGGAATTTGCTCCCTTTTAATGCATAGCTAATTTCTGAAACTATCTACTATTAGGCGACATATGATATTTATTACACCAATAAAGTGGGGGGAACCAACTTGCCATTCAACGGACTGCTATATTTGTACTACAATAGTACTTGGGGTTGGAAAGTCAAGAGCGTATCTACAGTGTCATTACCAGAACTAAATTCAACGGAAGCTACATTGCCAGAATCAAATTTAACTTTAGTTCCGCTCCAGTTTCATTGTCAACAGCAGTATCTGATTACGCGGCATTATGTTGTACTGGATTTCAAACGGAAAACGCAAGAAACTGTTTGTCACAAGCACAACTCAATGGTTGGATAAGGGATTTGGAATTGTCAAAGGAAAAGGCCGAACTACACGCCTCTCGTATGCAACAATTTAAATTCGTTTCATCCGATGTTAAGGTAGCATATTATAGAACTCGTCACGAACAATGTTCCAAGTACTATACGAAGGAGGACAGTGTTTGTTACTGCAAAGACATTGCTGGTCCCTTCAAACAGTTTGGTGAACCATATGATTCAACAGAGTGGCGATTGTTCATAGACGGCAATAAATTAAGTTTAGAGGTCGTATTATTGCATATTGGCAACCAAAAGCCATCTATCCCGATCGCGCAAGCAGTAAATACGAAGGAAACGTATGAGATAATGCAAAAATTTTTCAAATTAATCAAATACGGAGAACATGATTGGAAAATATGTGCCGATCTTAAAGTCGTTGGAATGCTATGTGGTCTACAAAATGGATACACAAAATACTGTTGCTTTCTATGCAAATGGCTATCCGAGCTCGTCAAGACCACTACATCATAAAGGATTGGCCAGAAAATATCGAGTTTCAAGTTGGGGTGGATAACATAAAATATTCCCCACTTATAAAGAAGGAAAAAATAATTCTGCTCCGCTCAACATCAAGCTCGGCCTTATCAAAAACTTTGTCAAGGCTTTGGACAAAGAAGGCGAAGCTTTTCATTATTTGAAGAAAATCTTTCCAGAGATTTCAGAAGCAAACATAAAGGCAGGATTTTTGTGGGACCGCAAATAAGGAAAATGATGACCAATAACCATTTCAAAGAACTAGTGTCACCAGTGGAGGCAGCAGCGTGGGATTCTTTTGAAAAGGTCGTTACTTCTTTTTAGGCAAACACAAAAGTCCTAACTACGAGATGATAGTGACCGACTTAATCAAAAACTACGCGGAAATGGGTAAATAAAAAAACATATTTAAGACCGTTTTCTCTCAGTTAACTTTAAAACCTATCTGCCCGATAAACAAAAAATTTCTATGAAATATTTAAATTTACATGAATATATATAGCTCTAAATCTGAATTCATATTCCAGTTCCGTACAAACAACAACGAGAAAAATGTAAACAAAAAATTTGTTCTGAATTGAAAGATAAATCCAGCCTAAGAAAATTATATACTAATGTGTCACTTATGTATTTATCTAATATACTTTTTTATTTTCTTTCAGGAGTAAATATGTCTTTAAAAGTTCATATTCTACACTCCGATTTAAATTTTTTCCCGCAAAATCTTGGCGACGTAGGTGACGAGCATGGCGAAAGGTTTCACCAGCAAATGAAAATGATCGAAAGTCGTTATCAAGGATTCTGGGATGCAGTGGCGTAGCGTGCCTTTGGCGGGCACCGTATAAAAACTTATTTGGGGCCCCCAGGAAGGGTACAGATTTCCCAAAAAAAAATAATAAAATTACAAGAAATATTTATTCTTCATACATAATACCTTACCTTGAATTTAATAAAATACTGACTTAAATGGAAAATATCTTTGAGAATTTGTCAAAATCATTTATTTTTATTGAAATCGAGTGTAATATGCTGTTCATGCTCAATTTTTAAAAGCAGCATTTTCGAGCATACAATTCGAAGTGTTCATGCTGCGGCATTTTAGAAATGCATTTACCAAAGTTCGAAACATATGGTAATGTAGTTCGAATCATATGAATCATTTTTTTAAATCATTTTATTTTCAAGTTTTTAGTCTTTATTTAATTGCCTATTATTTCTCATTCTATTTAGTTCATTTAGTGACTCATTATTACAAGGACTCTTTCCTGACAATTTGTTACAACCTAAGTCCTCAATACATAATCCTTCCAAAGACTTTACTCAACTCTGCGCCACGTATGCTTGTCTCTCCTCCAACTCCAAAATATTTTGATGTCACTTCTACTGGACTGTATGCAATATTTGTTCCAAGTATGAGCCAAAACGGGCATCATAGGTCGCTTTCTATTCATGTATGTATTACGTGTTCCAAATATGGACCAAATCAAATCGGACCACAAATACGATTTTTGTGAATATCTCCATCCATGCGCCACCTAGCGGCGATTTTTTTCACAGTTCGATTTCTATTCTTGCGTGTATTATGGGTTCCAAATATGAGCCAAATCGGACCACAAATGCGAATTTTGCGAATATCTCGATCCTTGCGCCACCTAGCGGCGATTATTTTTCTTATTTTTGCATTGTCATTGGGTTCTGAACTATATTCCAAGTTTCAAGCTTGTAGCTTATCGTGAAGTTACTTAAATTTCAATTACAAGATTCGTTCACAACGGCCGTGCGGCCGTGCATGCGGCCTGCCTGTCAACTCAATCTAAATAAAACCGTTTAACATGAGTGTATGCACATTTCAGATGAATGTCACATAGAAATTCACCCTAAGCAAGAAGAAGCCGTGGACTACATGAACTACAAAGGGTGCTACTCCACAGTTTTGTTAGCTCTTGTTGATGCAAGGCACAAAGAATAGAGCTGTGTTTTCCTTAAAATATCTAATCTAATATCTAATATGTATTATAAATGGGAAAGTTTGGATGTTTGTGTGTCCAGACGTTTGTTTTTGTGACTCAATCACGCAAGAACGGCTGGACGGATTTGAATGAAATTTGGCACACATATAGCCAATAGTCTATTTGAAAATGGGGGAGGTCCCCGCCAGGGCCAGTTATAATTTAATTATTATATTTTTTTTTTATTTTTTCGTCTTTGTGACTGAATCACGCCAGAACGGCCACACGGATTTTGATGAAATTTGGGAAAGAGACAATAGTCTACTGGCGAAATATTTTTCGAACATGGAAAGGGAGGCGGGGGTTCCACGACCCCTTCAAATAATTACTTTTAAAAAAGTTTTACACATTATAACTTAACGTATACTGACCTTCACCAATATTCCAAACTCAATGGGTCTAGGGCTTACAAAGTGAGCAGTGGGTACCCTCAATTACAGGTTTCGTCGGATTGGAAATGGCATTGACAACCGAATAGACAATGCCAATTCAATTATAAATGCCTTCTGTGTGCTGCACAATTTTTTAATAGCCGAAAATGGTCCTTTAAGCCTTTCTTGGCTTACCGAGCAAAGAAGACAACCCCATTCCAGAAATCTACATCAAAACTTAGCTCAAGCTGAATTAATAAGAAATGCATTTCGTCTATATTTCGGTGAGTTGATGCTATTGAATTTTATTTCAAAAAATGTGTTCTTTATAAAACTACTTACACTCATGGTCAAATCAATAGGTACACAATTTTAAATGGGCTCATTCCATTTCAAGACACCCGATCCGCGCAGGACATGATTTTTGATTTCTATGAAATTTTAATATGTTGTTCTTTGGTCAAAATAATGAAACACGTGTTTTTTTTGCCTCAAAAAATTTTTTTTTCGAATTTCTGTGAAATGTTCGCTATTATATTTAATTTTATATAAATTTATAAAAAATAGCATATAGCTAAAAAAAAATTTTGTTTAGTATTTAGTAAAATTTTATGAATTTTTTCAAAAATTTATTTCTCAAAAAACGTTACTTTTGTTTTCGTTTAAACTTATCTATATTGAGTAAACAGTTCATATTTCAATTTGGCTAAATGCATATTAGCCAAAACTTGTTGTTTTCGAGATATGAATTATTGAATATTAAAAATTGTTTCCCCCCTTTATTGATGCAATGCATTACAGCATACAATAAACCTTGTCAAAAATTAACCGATTCTCATGATTTTTTCTTCGAAATATTCGTTGTTACTTCTAATTTTATATAAATTTATAATAAATGGCACATAGTTAAAAAAAATAATTTTTTTTAATATTTAGTAAAAATTTATGACTTTTTTTCAAAAAACACTTTCAAAAAAACAATTATTGTTTTTTGTTTAAACTTTTTCTATATCTAATGAGCAGTTTGTATTTCAGCACAGGTAATTATCCATTAGCTAAAACTCGTGCTTAAAATTAATTAAAATATCACATTTATTATTGAAAATTGTTATTATTTTTCAGAATTACAGAATTTTTTACTAAATGCTAAGAAAATAATTTTTTTAACTATATGCCATTGTTTATAAATTTATATAAAATTAGCAGTAATAACAAACATTTCAAAGAAAAAATCATGAGAATCGGTTAATTTTCGACAAAGTTATTGTATGCTGTAATGCATTGCATCAATAAAGGGGGAAAAAATGTTTAATATTCAAAAATTCATATCTCGGAAACAAGTTTTGGCTAATATGCATTTAGCCAAATTGAAATATGAACTGTTTACTCAATATAGAAAAAGTTTAAACAAAAAAAAAATAAACATTTTTGAGAAATAAATTTTTGAAAAAAGGTATAAAGTTTTACTAAATACGAAACAAAAATTTTTTTTTTAAACTATATGGTTTTGTTTATAAAGTTATATAAAATTATTACTAAATACTAAGAAAATAATTTTTTTTAACTATATGCCATTTTTTATAAATTTATATAAAATTAGAAGTAATAACAAACATTTCACAGAAAAAATCATGAAAATCGGTTAATTTTTGACAAAGTAATTGACAGTTGAAAATATAGGTGAATAAAATACCGATTGCATTTTATGGAATTGAATTGTATATATACCTAGGAAATAATACCTAGGATCTATTTAAAAAATCTAAAACTCCATCAGTCAATCTCTTTGTATCTTCTAGGAGGCTTTGCATTTCAATAAGTTTCGCATTTTCGAATTCAACAAGTTCTTCGTTGGACTTAGAAAATTGTTCCATGCTTTTCGAAAAGTTATTCTGCATGTCCTCACACACATTGGCAAATCACTCTAATTGCTTTTTCTTTGCAGACTTTTCCGACGACCTGAAAGAAGTAGCTGACGGTAATGGTGATAGTAGTGACGATGGTAATGGCAGTGAAGATCGCGACAATTGGGGTGAAGATGCTGTCGGCGGCGAATCATGGGTATCCGATAATGACTTTCGAACTGAAAATTAATATTTGGATATTATTTGAACTGTTACTTTAAGTTACTTGATGTAAATATACTTCATAAGTACATACCAGAGTTGTTAAGGAATGCAATCCTTGCTTTCTCTTCAGCATTACTAATAATATTATTATTATTCTTATTACTATTATTATTATAACTATTATTACTAATTTTATGACTGCATTGAATTCGTTTACAACTCTGGTACATACCTATGCACTTACTTTTGAAGCTTTCCTCAGCTAATTTATCCACATTTTTAAGGACAAGGGCACCAATTATACGGTGCACTTGCTCATACAAATGCCATGAAGCCGGCGGCCACCAGTGCTTCCCATAGCAGACTTAACCTTTCTATTCAAAAAAAAGAGAATAAAAAAGTAAAAATATAAATTTAAGTAATTTTGTTAAGACCCATACCTGTATTTCGATGTCAAATTGTCAATTTTATACTGTTTTCACACAGAAACTTAATGATCTCATTTCACCTGCTAATGAAATCGTAAATTTTTTGCTTTCACACAGAACTAACTGCTCGATTAGTATGAAGAGTGAGACAGACAATCATGGCGGAACGATACAAGGTGGGAGCATGGTGACATACCTACAAACAAACAAAATTCCATGTACTTGTAAATTCGATGGACAAATGTCAAAATCGTACTGCGCCGGTAGTTGATGTATCAAATCAAATAAAAAAGGTTATAATCAGCTGTTCGATGCGGCCACCTTGTATCGTTCCGCCATGCAGACAATGACATTTGCTTTGACAAATGACATTTTTAAGGACTGAACACACCAAAAACTAAGAAACGGAAACGGAAGTGGAACGCTGCCAACGGAAGTGGAACGCTGCGACTTCATTAGGCATTCGATTAGCTACTAATGAAATAATAATAGATTCGAATTTTGTAGGGAAGATTGAGCTCAATAAGCGTCTTAATGTAGAAAATTGCCTTTATTATTCAATAAGCCGTCTGTGTGAAAATAGTATTAGTTTTCACAGATGTGGAGTCTACATCGTAGCCCTGCATTCGCATTTCTGCTGCCATCTCTTGGTATACATGGATTTTTTTTTTCTCTGTCCCCTTAAATTTGGATGTTTGCCCACAATATAATAAAAACCTCCTCTGCATCAGCGGTCCACAAGCTTCTTGTTCGTTTCACGATTAGTAAACTCAGAGTTCGAGGCGTCTTAAATACAAACAGTTGAAAATTCAATACCGATCGCGTGAAATTTTGCAAAATTAATATGACAATTTGTTAAACGTCAAAGGATGTCAGAAAATGTGAGGAAACGTCAAAAACCTCAACCAGCATTGTCATTCGAATCACAATTATTTTCGAATATAACAGGGGTGAATTTAGCATTTAGAATGCTAATGCTAGAAAAATGTTGCATTTAGTTGCTTTTTGGTGGATAAATTTATATGGAAAATGCAAAAATAAATGTTGCATTTTAGCTAAATGCTAAAATTTGAGGACAATGCAAAATGCTGGTGTTAACTACTTTGTACTCTTTACTTTAATCTTTAAAATAATTTTAATTGAGTTTTCGTGTTAACTTAAAATTTTTGAATAACTTCAAAAAAAGAAAATTCTAATTAGTTGGAAAATATTTAAACTCAAAAATAAATAACATAATATTTTTAAAAAATAAATATTTAAATATTTGGTTAACTACCAAATATATTGGCGATTCTACCAACGGACCTAAATTTTTATATAAGTTTTTTTACGTTTTTTTACGAATCGCAAAACTGACCAATACAGTGACGTGGTACCAAAGAAAATTTGTTTAAAGTTATCTGGACCAATTACAAACTATCTACGGGTTTAAGCAAATGTGCACACGGTCCTGCTCCGAATCATCACATCCTTGAATGCTGTTTAATATAAATTTTAACGGTATATTCAGTGCATTTTCATACAACAAGAACAACCATTAAAATTTAAATAAAAATCAATAACCGAAATTAACAGGATAAAATACGCATCCATCTATCCTTAACATTTAACCGGTACATCTGTTAACGCTAGTGAGAAGAAATCAACAATTAAAACAAATTTCGAACAGGATGAGTGCCGTTATGTGAGATAGAAGAAAGAATCAAAAAAAAAAAAAATCTTTAAAGCAACAGCCGCTGGAACTAAACAAAAATAACTTAATTAATTGTTAAAACTTTGATAGAAATAATAAAATACTTAAAAATGCAACAAAAAAATTGTGAAATAATTAAAAAAATTAAATTTTTGAGTGATTTTTCGCAACACATTGCAACATATTTTTATGTTACGCAATATAAAACGCTTAAAACGAGAAGTGTAAATACGCTAAAACTCATTTTTAAAAATAAATGCCAGATCAAAACAATACTGCCACTGTTTCAAATACAACCACAGCTGTGGAAAATTGATCCAGCACTACTCAGGAAGTTTCATCTACAAAATAGTGCCACTAACCTCTCCCTACATTTCATTCGTATATCCAAGTATTTTAACATTCAACAAGCAACATCGTCATATAGTGTACCGTTTATTGGAACCATTCATGATCTTTAACTTCCTCTACACAAATAAGAGCATCATTATATTTTAAAGCCATTGCATATTTAAATTTATCAATCAACTCTTCCATAGTAATAAATCGTAAATATAAATTTTAAATAATTTTAACTTTTTCTAAATACAATTTTTATTTTAATATTAAATTAAAATTTCAAATTTATTTTAAGATTATTTTTATATCTTAAAAATTTTAATATAAGTTATTTAAATTTACTTATTTTTTATATAAAATTAAATATTGTATTTAAATTGTTAACTCCCTTTCCAAAAAATTCTTAAATATTTTCTTATTTTCAAATTTTTCATTTAAATTTGTTTTCATATGGTTCTACGTTCACCAATACGAACTCGTAATTTTACAAATTCAGAAAATCAAAATAACAACTATACAAATAACACAATGACTCACAATACAACTCAAAGTTCTAACATTAATACAACACAAAACAACATCTCTAATACAACACAAGATACTTCAACACAAGATAACTTTACAAATTTTCCTTCTACTAAATTTATTAAATTACCACAATTTTGGCAAGATTGTCCTGATGCCGGCTTTTTACTTGTTGAAGGACAATTTGAATTTAATAGTTACCCTTCAACGAGATACTATTTCTAAAATTTTTGACGTTATTAACCCTCCTCCCCTTTTCAATAAATATGATACAATCAAAAAAATTGTATGTGAAAGATTTTCTCTTAGCGAAGAAAAACGATTAGAACACATATTTTCAAAAACTGAATTTGGTGATCGTTCACCATCTGAATTATTCAGATTTATGAAATCACTTATAGGTTCTGACTCCATAGTTAGCCAAGGATTACTCTTTAAATTGTGGATTCGTAAATTACTACAAGAAATACAAATTCATTTGACTTCCAATAATAATCAAAACAGAAATGAAATTATTATTTTAGCTGACAAACTCTTTGTTTTAATCAATAAACCTCATTTTTCCAAATCTCCTGTAGTCTCAAGTATAAATAATAATATTTTAGAACAATGCGTTAAAAATTTAACTGAATTAACTCGGCGGCCACCGTGGTGTGATGGTAGCGTGCTCCGCCTATCACACCGTATGCCCTGGGTTCAACTCCCGGGCAAAGCAACATCAAAATTTTAGAAATAAGATTTTTCAATTAGAAGAAAATTTTTCTAAGCGGGGTCGCCCCTCGGCAGTGTCTGGCAAGCGCTCCGATTGTATTTCTGCCATGAAAAGCTCTCAGTGAAAACTCATCTGCCTTGCAGATGCCGTTCGGAGTCGGCATAAAACATGTAGGTCCCGTCCGGCCAATTTGTAGGGAAAATCAAGAGGAGCACGACGCAAATTGGAAGAGAAGCTCGGCCTTAGATCTCTTCGGAGGTTATCGCGCCTTACATTTATTTTTTTTATTTTATTTAACTACGGCTATTTATCAGAATTTAAATAAAATTTCTAATGATATTAATCAATTACAAATCCGTTCAGGATCTAAAGAGAGAAATAGATCTAAATCTCGAAATTTTTCAAGATCAAGAAATTTTTCAAACAATCGTAATTTTAATTCACAAACAACTATTTGTTGGTATCACAAAAAATTTAAGAATAACGCTCTTAAATGTATATCCCCCCCTCCCCCCCCCCCCCTGCAATTTTAATCAAAATCATAATTCAAATTACGAACAAAATTTAAACTGAAAGGATCCATTATGACGGTGACTGATAATGGAACTATTATTAAACCTACTCGTCGCCTATTCATATTTGATAAATTCAATAAACTTAATTGTCTTATCGATTCCGGCGCAGTTGTATCAGTTATTCCTTTTTCTAAATTTAAAATTTATAAAAGAAATTCATATTCCAGTTATTAATTTAAACATATGGTGTGATGTTTCTCTACAACCTTTTCGACCTTATGTTCCACATTCTATGAGAAGAATTATATTTGACAAAATTCACTCAATATCTCATCCAAGTATAAGAACAACTAGAAAATGAATTCATAATAAATATTATTGGCCTAACAAGCGTAAAGAAATTAACGATTGGACTTCATCTTACATCAATTGTCAAAAATCCAAAATTTCAAGGCATACTAAATCTCCTATCCAAAAAATTCAAATACCATCAGGCCGTTTCGAACATATTCATATGGATATTGTTGGACCTCTTCCAGTTTCAAAGGAAAATTGTTATATTTTAACAATTATTGAGAGATTTTCACGTTGGCCTGAAGCTTATCCGCTTAAAGATATTTCAACAAATACTATAGTAAAAACTTTTATTCAAAATTATATACCACGATTTGGTATACCATTAAATATTACAGTAGATCAAGGTTCACAATTCACTTCAACATTTTTTACTGAATGAACTAAACTTTTAGGTTCTCATAAAATTCATACATCTCCTTACCATCCCCAAGCAAATGGCATGATAGAGAGAGTTCATCGAACTTTAAAAGCAGCAATTATAGCATCAAACGACTCGGTTCATTGGTCTGACATTTTACCATTCATTCTACTTGGTTTACGAACTTCTATTAAAGAAGATTTAAAATGTTCATCTGCTGAACTTGTTTATGGCCAAACACTTAGAATACCTGGTGAATTAATTATTTCAAATAGTAATAAAGAACTTGATTTTTCTAATGACGCTCTTCACAAAATAAGAGAATATTTTTCGCTTGTTCGTTCTAAAGTTTTTCATCATAACAAAGAAAACTTTTTCGTTCCTAAAAAATTAGAAAATTGTTAGTATGTTTTTGTTAAAGTTCTTCGTAAATCTAATTTAGAATCACCTTATGAAGGACCTTTTAGAGTTATCTCTAAGAAACAGGAAACATTTACAATTCAGTACAAAAATACTACTAAAAATATTTCAATTGATTTACTTAAACCAGCAAACATACTTATTAACACTAATTTAAATACAAATACAAATACATTAAGCAACAAAAAACAAAAAAAGGTTACATTTAATATTAATTAATAATTTGTTTGTTTCAAATTTTCTTGGAGGGGGAGTAAATATAGTGTTAACTACTTTGTACTCTTTACTTTAATTTTTAAAATAATTTTAATTGAGTTTTCGTGTTAACTTAAAATTTTTGAATAACTTCAAAAAAAGAAAATTCTAATTAGTTGGAAAATATTTAAACTCAAAAATAAATAACATAATATTTTTAAAAACTAAATATTTAAATATTTGGTTAACTATAACAAAGTTACTTATAGCCTTTCAAAGTTTACTTTTATTGATCTTCTATCCCTTTCTGGAAAAACGGATTGTGACGTCACGATCATATATATCTAAACGAAAACAACTGAAAAGTGCACAAGATTTATATGGATTTATATGATAGTGACGTCATCACTCTAGAAATAACTGTCTCTTTCTAACAGTGATTTGAAACGTCCACATCTTTGTTGTCTTTAAAGATATTAAAAAAAATACTATCTCATTTTAGTTATGCAAAATAGCTTTAAATTGTGGTAACAAAAAAGTAGTCATCTAGCCTATTATACCTATGTATTACTATTTAACAAAAACATAAGAAACAATTAAAATTAAATGTTCACGCTCCTTGCCTTTTTTCAGCAAACTGATTTATTAAATCATATATATTTGATGATGACTTAAGTTTTCTAAAGTTTCTGCCTATATAGACAGTAGTGACAGGTCTAAGAGGCGTTCCTGTCCCATTGAAGTCAGTAGTATGTATATGGCGGTTCTGGATCACATTTTGTATGGAAAACTGGGAACATGTCACACCCTAAAAACGCTTTACTTTTGGGCCAGTCTGTCACCAGTCTGATCTTAGGAATGGAACCAGTTCATTATTTTCGGGCCAGTCTGGGTTGAGTCTGACCGAAGGAATGAAACCAGATCCATATTTATCTTGACCTGAAATTTTTACCACCTCTCAAGATCATTCAACAATTCCGCTAGGTGGCGCATACGTTTTTTCGGTTTGTGTTCTGGCTGATCTCACCGCTAGGTGGCGTGTTCTGGCTAGGTGGCGCCTAAGAAAAAGCTTAGTGGTTGTTTAAGCGACTTAAACTATGAGTTTTTTTCTTTCGTTTGTTTCATAAGCGCTGAAATTCTCATCCGGCTTATGAAATATTCTAAAGACATAGTTTTTAATTTAAAATTGAGGTTCTTCGAGTAGAAGATGGGGTGCCAATACCTCAGAGCACAGTGCTAGCCTCCACATCACATTTTTAAAGGGGTCTTCAAATAGAAGATGAGGTGGCTCATTAGAGCGAAACCTCAGAGTTCCCTATGCTCGCCCCAAATTAAATAAATAAAGGTGTACCGATGCTTTGCATCGTCCCGTGTTTTAAATACACCATAAATAAAATTAAAAATAACAAACATAATAAATTGAATACATTAAAATAAAGATAGATTAAATAAATAAAGGTGTACCGATGCTTTGCATCGTCAGCGTTTTAAATACACCATAAATAACATTAAAAATAACAAACTTAATAATATACAGTCCATTAAAATAATAATTTATAAAATTATAAATTTAAAAAATGCTTGGTTGCAATGGGCTTTGAACCTGCAACCCCAAACCTTTGAGTCGGGTACGTCATCCACTGTGCCACGACTCATACGCATACAAGCATATCAAATTACACCCTTATAACTCACATTAAACCGCTCACTCTTAACTGCCCCACGCTTAGCTAGTGGTGTATAAGAAAAAGCTTAGAGCATTTTACCTTTAGCAGAGTTTTGCCGTAAACATGACAGCATATAAATTATATATATATATATATATCAACAAACCGCAAAATACATACCGACACAGACACACCCATCCATATACATACATTTAGATAAGGGCTACTTGTCTCAATGTATATAAGTTGGACATCTTTTGAGTAAAAAAGTGAGGATCGTTAAATGGCCGCTTTAATGGACCGCAAATTTTTAAATGTCTCCGCATATTTCTAATGAGTCCTAGACTTCATCCGAGCCGTTTTAAAGAGTCCCATAGATTTCTAATCGAGCGAATGCTCCCCAATCCCCCCACCCTCCTCTTTTTTCTCGTCTACAAAAAGTAGCAGTTGGACACCTGTAGTACACCCCAAACCACAACCCCAACCCCCTTTTTTCTCGTCAACAAAAAGGAGTCGATGGGCACTTGGAGTACCGCCCCCCCTTTTTTTTTCTCGTTTGCAAAACGGGCCTGTCGGGCACCCGATCAGGGGCAGATTGAACATTTTTGTTTGGCATTTTATTAGATTGGGTATGATGAAAGATGAATATAATGGCAAATTAATGAAGGAATTTATTGGTTTGAGAGCAAAAATGTATTCTATTCGCATCGATCAAGAAGAAAAAGAGATTAAAAAATTAAGGGTGTTAAACAATGTGTTACTCTCAAACTTTCTGCAAATGATTTTAAAAGATGTTTATTCGAAGATGTTTATTCGAAAAGTACTTTGACTCAATGTATATTTTTAGATCACAATGTTATGAATTGTATACACAAGAAATAAATAAATTAACGTTAAGTTTTTAGATGATAAGAGATTTGTAAAAAATAATGGAATTAATACCTACGCTTGGGAATGTTTGTACAAGAGAAAAAATCAAAACATGCTGACAAGAAACCTTAACTGATCAACTGATCAAGATTGAAACATATATATATATATTATATATATATATTTAAATATATATATATGCACGTGAGAATTTCATAAAACCGCAAATAAATATGAAGACTAAACATTTTGTTTATCATCTTATTAGTTTGTAAGTTTGTGTACCTGCATTTAGGCGCACGATCTATAAGAAAAAGCTTCGAGTTGTTTGTTTTGCGTTTTGACTGCAATCAGTGCAGGAGAGTATCGAGCTCAGATTTTAAAGGGGGGGACTCCAAATCTTTAAAGGTCCATATTTCTAAAGCATATAAGTGTGGGCGAAATATAAAAATTCTATTTTATCCCCAACTATACTTCACCTGTCTGTGCTTAACGTATAAAAAGCCTACCATTACAAAGACATTTCTTTATTAATTTTCATAATGTTTGCGACGGTAGATGTTCAAGGCTTTAAAGCATACGATAATAGATTTATTGTAAAGGAAACAGCTGTGGTCCTCAACAATGAAGAACTCCATTTTTTCCACATAAAAGCTCCATTTGAATTTTCGGATCTGAGTAAGGAAAATCAACGACAAGCTAATTGGTTAATGTTACACCACCATAATTTATTATGGTCTTATGGAAGCGATAGTTTTAAATATGTAAAAAACTATTTGATGTCAACATTGAAGAACATAAAAGTTTATGTCAAGGGGCGACAAAAAAGTGTATGGATAGCAGAGTTCCTCCAAAAGCCGGTGTAACATTGAAGAGGAGAGTACAGGATGTGATGGAATGAATCTCTCTAGATTATATAGTTTACACCCAGATGTTGTGCGTTGTCAATATCATTTTCATACTGATTGTAATGTGAGAATCAACCAACGACAAATTAGCTGTGCTTTAAAATCAGCATATATTTTTTTCAAATAGCAATTTAAATTTATATTGAAATAAAATAGAATTAGAAATCTTAACTTTAGTGTTTTTATTTTAAAAGGGTGAGAATTAGAAGAAGAAGAAGAACCTCATCAACCTCATTTTAAATGGACGTAAACAAAGGGATATATCACAATGAATTTTAAATTTTATATCACATTATTATTATTATTATTTGTTTTCAAAACTACCTACGGAGCACCATTTTGGGAAAACCTAGATAGTAATGCGCTTGCGATAAAACAAAACTCGAAAAGTATTCAATTTAGTTTAACATTCCCGAATAGTAATGATATTTTATCAATCAATATTTCATTATTATTACGAAAACAAAGTGAGCCTCTTTTAACTAATGACGAAGAAGAAATTGAAGTGTTGTCAACGATACCATTATTTTCACCATCCACAACAATCGCACCATCGTCTAAAGATGATTTTTCAACGGAAGGGAAGCCTATGAAACAAAGCAAGCAAAACAAGCATTTTATCGACATTTTAAATTGGAATATGATAATTTTGATCTACCAATTCGTTGTACTTATGATAGTAGATACGTGGAAAAAATGTTGAGCATCAAGTGCTTTGAATATCGTGAAATTGAAACTGAACGAATTCTTAGTAATGGTGATATTGAAAGGACTCTAGCCCAGGATACTTCATTTAAAAGACCACATATAGAAATAATTGAAGTGAAAAACTATAGACAAACATATAATATGATCATTGTATAAGGTGAATCACACAGGTATAGATAAAAATAAAAAATAAAAACCGATATGAAATTAGCTAATTTAATAAAAAATTTTACTTATTTGCCTGTTTCACTTAAGTTATGGAACAAGTTATCCCTATAATCAATTTATGAATCAAGAACAAAATATAAACAGCTTTAGAAATTTTGAAAATAGTAAACAGACTAGTTTTGAATACAATATTCCAAACAATTCATTACGTTTAAAAATAAATGTAACAATTCAATTGTCAGATCAGAGTTTTCCTGAGCTCAACCCATCATTATTAAAAACAACAGCAACAACAACAACGCAGAGCCCTGGGGGATCTTTTAGACCAACTATCCGCGATCAAAGGAGTAAGTAACATGGTGTGAAAAAAAGTGAATACACCATTCTAAAGGCTATTGACAATTTTAAAGAATTACTAGTTGAAAAGGAAAAGAGAAAAGGAAGCATTCTTGAAAGCCCTGAGGTTTTTTTTATAGACATTTCAATTTAGTTTACGATAATTGTGAAATACGAATTAAATTCTCTTATTACAGCAAATATATACAGCGTACTTTAAATATCTATTGCTTTGAATTTCCGGAGACAATACGAGAAGCATTATATGAGCACACTTCGTACGATATAAATCCAACAATAATTCATGTTGATCGTTATTATCAAACATTGCATATGAAGGTTCAGTAATCACAAACATGTCATCGTCGTCGTCGTCGTCAGCAGCAGTATACATATTTAATTTTCTGAAACAATTTAAACATATTTTACCTGAAGAGCAGAGGAAAAGACTTTTCGAAATTCATTCAAAAATTGAGTATAGAGATAAATTAATTAAAATAAAAAATCATTTCGGTGAACACTATGAAAACTGTGTTTAGTCGAATTCTAATAGCACAGATGGTCCAGATATTTGCAATTGCTCACACCTAGAGCGTTTGGATGAGGAAGCCTACGAAATTATCAACACTTACACAAAATATTTATAAAGTAGCTCTAGGCAATATGGATGATAAGCGAATTGTACGAGAAAATCATATTGATACTTATGCTTATGGTCATTTCGAAATCTTATAGTAGTACTTTACTGTAATACATTTAAGAAAAAAATAATAAAAAATTTATATCTTATATAATTTATTTTTATTAAATAAAAATTTTAAACATAATTGATCACATATTACTGTGTTGTATTTTTCTTTCTGCTCATAATTGTAATGTATTGGTGACTTCAGATAATTAATCAGTTCAATCGGCGGCTGTAAATTTCCAAAACTATCAAAATATTGTTTTTAGTTTTTCTTAATACTTTCATGGTCTTAGCAAGATTTGCTAATACAGTCATATTATTATTTGACATGATTTTAAACGAGCGCACAGTGTTTCGTGTAGAACAAGCTAGCTAACTGGACAAAAACAAAGTTCTTATTCCAAGAAAAGTGTAATGAGAAATGAAAGAAAACAAACAAAATAACGGGAGTTTTGCTTTTTTTTTTGATATTTCTGCTAATATATATTGAGTAATTGAAGTAAGAAGGCAGGAGTGGCCGTAAAATGCATTGATTAATTTGCAAAATTCTTGTTGAATATTAGCTTCATATTTCTTTTAAGTGAACACTTTTATATAATTTTTTTTTATGTATTCTAAGCTCGAAGGTAAGTAAAATTTTTTAATAGTAATTCTTTCACAATTAGAGTATTTTCAATATATTTAACATTCCGTTATTAAGAAGAAAAGGTATTTTTTCTCTATATTTTTAAATTTAGGGACAAAAAAGTTACATACATCCGCGAACAGCCGGGCTAAATTTTACATATGTTATAGCCGCAAGTATTCTCTAATAGCCGAAAGAAAAAACCATTGCGAATTCTTTGCACATCTATTTTAAATTTTTTTTTTGTAGATTTAGTTATCTCTACATATAAAATAGGATGTATGTACGTACCAGCTCCGACGAGATATTTGAACCTTTAAATCTGATCTACAAACGGCAAAACCAATTCCCAGCTACAGGGAACAAACACGTAGCCATAAAACACACAAAAATAAACGCGCAAGGTCAACAAGAGCACACCAAAAGCAAAAAGGCGAAGATCACTGACTTCAACCTGCCACAACCTACCGCACCAGTCACCAAGGCATAAAAACAGGTACATACAAAGCAATCCTAATGCAGGTATAACCACACTGGAACGCTACACAAAACAACCCCATTTGTTAGCATCTACGCCAATACCTGAATGTAGTATAAATACTGCACAACTGATAACAAATCAGAACGATCAAAGACACTTAAGATGGCAGCAAAACAATCATTAACTATTCACCCTGTCGGAAAATCAACAACACAAAGCAGTTTAGTTATAACCGTACCAAGAACGGAGTTTTTTGACATTTGGGTTCAACATTCGAAGGAAATCAGATATAAAGAATTATTGAGTTTTGTTGTACTTAAGTACGATTTAAGCGAAGCAGCCGAGTATTTGATAAAAAGTTTAAGCTTACAAATATCGGCATATTCGTCGAAGCTGGATCAAAAGTGGAACACTTCTGGAAGACATAAGGAGCGATTTTTGAATAAAAACTCGGAGTGACTTTCGGGTCCAGACTTCACATTTACAATAACGTTGTTCTCAAAGTTGCTATCAGACCAGCCAACCACTTCTTCAGGTAACCTCGGCCCCGGAAGGCGAAAGAAGGACTTTGTTAGCTGCAGTGAAAAAACCAAACGGCGTCGAGTGGATGACCTCTTACAATATAGAAGTCCTGGTGAATTACTTTATGCGGCAGAAGTATCAACGCGTATGTCCGGCAACAGAAATGTTGATAACATTATAAAAAAATCACAGGAAACCACTCAAATATCCGGAAAAAGATGACATGTGAGCCAGATACAAAATGCTTTAGCAATGTAGAAGCTTTAGCATACTACGTAGATAGCAAGTCGACGACTCATAGGTACAAAGCGACTCGGAAGTGGAGCATCAAGGCAGGCCATAAAGTTTATCCATCATTTTATAGTCTAAGAAAAGCTAAGGCAGAATGCTATCCAAATGAAATTGATGTGGGTGAAACACGTGCGGAAATTAAAGTCCAGTCCGTATTAGATAAAACTGTTGAGCGTTTAGTTTTAGCAAATCAAGAAGTTTTTGTTAGTTTATTACCTACAAACTTGACGTATACTTTAATCAGCAAGTGGGGTTGCGATGGAAGCTCTGACCATAGTACATATAAGCAAAAGTTTACATGCAGTTCTGACACTGATGAGTTTTTGTTTATATTTTCCTTCGTTCCTCTTCAATTACAGGATGAAAAAGGTAACATTGTTTGACAAAATCTTCGACCTTCTTCTACCATGTATTGTCGTCCAATTAAATTTATTTTTTCTAAACAAACAAAAGATAACCTACCCTCTAACTTTTTGTTGGATCAGGTTTTATTTAATTTAAATCTATTGTCTTTTCTACTTTGTATGATACTTTACTTTTAAGTTTTTGTAATAAGTAATTTTCACATAATTAATTTAAGTATTTACATTGTTATTATTATTATCGTAATTCACTTTTACATTCCTGACTGGTACTATAAAATAATTTTGTAAAAATTGTAGTGCCAGGATAAATATTCAAATAAATACTAAACATGTATGGACAAATGTACAGTCACTCACATAAATAAGTAGACACCCCTTTTGGACAATTCTTACAATTTTCGCTTTCTCAAATTTATTTTAACTAATTTCCCATAAGAAAATTTGTCAAGATCTATAACAAAAACTAAATTGTATTTAAAAAATGTTTGAAAAATTCGACGAATTTTCATATTTTAACTTATTTTCCATAAGAAAATGTGTCACGATCTATAACAAAAACTAAATTATATTTAAAAAGTGTTTGAAGAATTCGACGAATTTTCATAAAAAATTTAAATTTTTTTCCGAATTTTTTAGAGTATTGAGATTTGTAGTCCATTCAATTTAAGTACAATAAAGTAATATTCTTGACTCCTTTAAACATGAGTTACTGTATATGAAATAAGCAAATGTATACATATGAAGTAAAATTTTGGAAAAAAATAAAAAAAAGAACATATGGCTGAAAAAAATGACGTAGTTGTAATAAATGACTGCATATGAAACGGAAAATCTCATAAAATAATTTTGTCCAGCTAGCTTGTTCTGCACGAAACACTGTGCAGCGATCGAAAAAATCTGTTATCTATCAGCTGTGTATCTGATAAGAATCTGCTAAATCTGTTACCTATCAGTTGTGTATCTGATAAGAATCTGGTCTGATATCAATTTTACTTATTTTGAACTGTTATATATAAAACTTGTCTCGGGGTTTGTTAACAAGGTCACTGTAACCTTTAATAATGTTAACGGTAATTTCCTTGTACATATTTGTTGTAAAGATCTCCTCTAATTATGAATCGATTTTGTTTTTGCAGATGGTAGGTTTTTATGTGTATATGTGTATATTAATCCACAAGTTGATTAAGTATATACACACCGACACACATATATACAGCAAAAGAATTTCGTTGCCTACACATAGGCGCATCCGTTCGTTCGGTTTGTGTTCTGGCCGATCTATATCTTTTGCTGTATATATGTGTGTCGGTGTGTATATACTTAATCAACTTGTGGATTAATATACACATAAAAACCTACCATCTGCAAAAACAAAATCGATTCATAATTAGAAGAGATCTTTACAACAAATATGTACAAGGAAATTACCGGTAACATTATTAAAGGTTACAGTGACCTTATTAGCAAACCCCGAGACAATTTTAATATATAACAGTTCAAAATAAGTAAAATTGATATCAGACCAGATTCTTATCAGATACACAACTGATAGGTAACAGATTTAGCAGATTCTCGTTTAAAATCATGTCAAATAATCATATGACTGTATTAGCAAATCTTGCTAAGACCATGAAAGTATTAAGAAAAACTAAAAAGAATATTTTGATAGTTTTGGAAATTTACAGCCGCCGATTGAACTGATTAATTATCTGAAGTCACCAATACATTACAATTATGAGCAGAAAGAAAAATACAACACAGTAATATGTGATCAATTATGTTTAAAATTTGTATTTAATAAAAATTAATTATATAAAATATAAACTTTTTATTATTTTTTTCTTAAATGTATTACAGTAAAGTACTACTATAAGATTTCGAAATGACCATAAGCATAAGTATCAATATGATTTTCTCGTACAATTCGCTTATCATCCATATTGCATAGAGCTACTTTATAAATATTTTGTGTCAGTGTTGATAATTTCGTAGGCTTCCTCATCCAAACGCTCTAGGTGTGAGCAATTGCAAGTATCTGGACAATCTGTGCTATTAGAATTCGACTAAACACAGTTTTCATAGTGTTCACCGAAATGATTTTTTATTTTACTTAATTTATCTCTATACTCAATTTTTGAATGAATTTCGAAAAGTCTTTTCCTCTGCTCTTCAATTAAAATATGTTTAAATTGTTTCAGAAAATTAAATATGTATACTGCTGCTGACGACGACGACGACGATGACATGTTTGTGATTACTGAACCTTCATATGCAATGTTTGAAAATAACGATCAACATGAATTATTGTTGGATTTATATCGTACGAAGTGTGCTCATATAATGCTTCTCGTGTATGTAATGCCTCCGTATTGTCTCCCGGAAATTCAAAGCAATAGATATTTAAAGTACGCTGTATATATTTGCTGTAATAAGAGCATTTAATTCGTATTTCACAATTATCGTAAACTAAATTGAAATGTCTATAAAAAACCTCTGGGCTTTCAAGAATGCCTCCTATTCTCTTTTCCTTTTCAACTCGTAATTCTTTAAAATTGTCAATAGCCTCTAGAATGGTGTATTCACTTTTTTTCACACCATGTGACTCACTCCTTTGATCGCGGATAGTTGGTCTAAAAGATCCCTCAGGGGTCTGCGTTGTTGTTGTTGCTGTTGTTTTTAATAATGATGAGTTGAGCTCAGGAAAACTCTGATCTAACAATTGAATTGTTACATTTATTTTTAAACGCAATGAAGTGTTTGGAATATTGTATTCAAAACTAGTCTGTTTACTATTTTCAAAATTTCTTAAGCTGTTTATATTTTGTTCTTGATTCATAAATTGATTATAGGGATAACTTGTTCCATAACTTAAGTGAAACAGGCAAATAAGTAAATTTTTTTATTAAATTAGCTAATTTCATATCGGTTTTTATTTTTTATTTTTATATATACCTGTGTGATTCACCTTATACAATGATCATATTATATGTTTGTCTATAGCTTTTCACATCAATTATTTCTATATGTGGTCTTTTAAATGAAGTATCCTGGGTTAGAATCTTTTCAATATCACCATTACTAAGAATTCGTTCAGTTTCAATTTCACGATATTCAACATTTTTTCCACGTATCTACTATCATAAGTACAACGAATTGCTAGATCAAAATTATCATATTCCAATTTAAAATGTCGATAAAATGCTTGTTTTGCCTCAATGATTCCTCCAATATCAGATTCCTTTTCAATGAGCTCTCTACGAAATGCCTCTATAGCTTCATCTATAGTAAAAGTTCTCATAGGCTTCCTTTCCGTTGAAAAATCATATTTAGACGATGGTGCGATTATTGTGGATGGTGAAAATAATGGTATCGTTGACAACACTTCAATTTCTTCTTCGTCATTAGTTAAAAGAGGCTCACTTTGTTTTAGTAATAATAATGAAATATTGATTGATAAAATATCATTACTATTCGGTAATGTTAAATTAAATTGAATACTTTTCGAGTTTTGGTTTATCGCAAGCGCATTACTATCTAGGTTTTCCCAAAATGGTGCTCCGTAGGTAGTTTTGAAAACAAATAATAATAATAATAATGAGATATAAAATTTAAAATTCATTGTGATATATCCCTTTTTTTACGTTAATTTAAAATGAGGTTGATATTAGAAAACAATGTATTTATATACTTACTTTTCTTTTTCTTCTTCTTCGTATTCTAATTCTCACCCTTTTAAAATAAAAACCCTAAAGTTAAGATTTCTAATTCTATTTTATTTCATTATAAATCTAAATTACTACCCGATATGTATTTGAACAAAATATATGCTGATTTTAAAGCACAACGAATTTGTAGTTGGTTGATTTTCACATTATAATCAGTATGAAAATGATATTGACAACTCACAACATCTGGGTGTAAACTATATAATCTAGAGAGATTCATTCCATCACATCCTGTAATCTCCTCTTCAATGTTAAACACCGGCTTTTGGAGGAACTCTGCTATCGATACACTTTTTTGTCGCCCCTTAATTATTTATATACTTGCTTTTCTTCTTCTTCTTCTAATTCTCACCCTTTTAAAATAAAAACACTAAAGTTAAGATTTCTAATTCTATTTTATTTCATTATAAATTTAAATTACTACCCGATATGTATTTGAAGAAAATATTTGCTGATTTTAAATCATAACGAATTTGTCGTTGGTTGATTTTCACATTACAATCAGTATGAAAATGATATTGACAACGCACAACATCTGGGTGTAAACTATATAATCTAGAGATATTCATTCCATCACATCTTGTACTCTCCTTTTCAATGTTAAACACCGGCTTTTGGAGGAACTCTGCTATCCATACACTTTTTTGTCGCCCCTTAACATAAACTTTTATGTTCTTCAATGTTGACATCAAATAGTTTTTTACAGATTTAAAACTATCGCTTCCATAGGACCATAATAAATTATGGTGGTGTAACATTAACCAATTAGCTTGTCGTTGATTTTCCTTACTCAGATCCGAAAATTCAAATGGAGCTTTTATGTGGAAACAATGAAATTCTTCATTGTTGAGGACCACAGCTATATCCTTTACAATAAATCTATTATCGTATGCTTTAAAGCCTTGAACATCTACCGTCGCAAACATTATGAAAATTAATAAAAAAAAATATCTTTGTAATGGTAGGCTTTTTATACATTAAGCACAGACAGGTGAAGTATAGTTGGGGATAAAATAGAATTTAATATTTCGCCCACACTTATATACTTTAGAAATATGGACCTCATTAATTTGCCATTACATTCATCTTTCATCAAACACAATCTAATAAAATGCCAAACAAAATGTTTAATCTGCCCCTGATCGGGTGCCCGAAAGGCCCGTTTTGCAGACGAGAAAAAGGAGAGGCGGTGCTACAAGTGCCCATCGACTCTTTTTGTAGATGAGAAAAAAGGGGGTTGGGGGTTGGGGTTGGGGTTTGGGGGTGTACTACAGGTGTCCAACTGCTACTTTTTGTAGACGAGAAAAAAGAGGGGGGTGGGGGGATTGGGGAGCAGTCGCTCGTTTAGAAATCTATGGGGCTCTTCAAAACGGCTCGGGTGAAGTCTAGGTCTCATTAGAAATATGAGGAGACATTTAAAAATTTGTGGCCCTTTAAAAATGTAGGGCCCTCCATTTAACGATCCTCATTTTTTTAAACATCTTTAACTTATATACACTGAGACAAGTAGCCCTTATCTAAATGTATGTAAATGGATGGGTGTGTATGTTGATATATATATATATATATATATATATATATATATATATATATATATATATATATATATATATATATATATATATATATAATTTATATGCTGTCATTTTTACGGCAAAGATGTTGTAACCGGAAGGGTCATAAATAAGAAGCATGTTATTATTACTTCCGGAAAACTGGATGAAAGACTATTGAATTCTATGAGTAATAAGTGAATTAGTTCCCTAATTGAGTAAATTTTTTGGATTTCTGATTTTAAGCATGTTCTAAGAGTCTTTAATTGGTCATAAAGGTTAACTGAGATGTCATTACTGTATTTAGCCGACAGTTTTCCGGAAGCGTAATAACTCTTCGTTTGAGGAAGACAGGAGTTTCTGCGGTTGTAATATTTCGAACATACTACTCGGGTTGTGAAGGCTCTGAAATCTTTGTTTAGTTTGTGAAATTAATATATCTAAACATCAATAGTAAACATTGACTTTGAAATAAGATTCCGGGTCTGAAATTCTCTCATCTTGTGACAACTCGTCAAAAAACCGCTTCGTTATTTTTCTTCCTTTATTTATAAAAACAGTTGAAACATTCTACCCTTTTGCTAAATCTTTAGCCTCCTTAAGTAAAGTATTGAAAGAATTTTCATTCGTTAAATCGCACAGTCTATTCAAAAGATTACTTAATAGAATATAAGTTTTTTGTAAGTCATTATTTTCATGCTGTAGAGCTTTAGAAACAGGGTTAATGATTTCAAATAGTAAAGAAAAAATGTGACAAGCACTAAGAAATCATAACTTTCTAAAATGTTTATTATATTTTCATTCTTCACGTTCATATTTTTTATTCGAAATTAAATTTAGTTTGTATAAATTTTTCATGATTAATAAATAATGTTTCTTTACCGCTAATAAAGCGTCGTTCCTTCAAGACCATCTGGTAGGACATAACATTTTAAGGGTAATTAAATATTTTTCAGATGAATCATCACTTAAACTTTTTACAAATCTCTACTATCACTATTTAATCAGGAGAACAAATTGTTTGTATTGTATTACAATGTAATACTATGTACAAACACACACAAAATTGGCAATTTGTATCATTTGGGCAATTTATTATGCAATTTATCATATAATAAATTGTCATAATAAATTGCGAATTTAAAAAAAATTGCGTAATAAACTTAGCAAAGTGTGTTTATTGAGTAGATTTAAACGTCAGTTTTACGCATGGCTGAACTATATGGTTGGCTCATCTCATCAGCTGATTTTATTTTTTTCATTTCACTGGAGTAGGGATTGTCAAAAGAAGACCAAGCTTAAAATGAAACCAAAACATTGAACTAATTTTCTTACAACACACAAAAATTTCAAAGTTTTATGCATATATATAATACTTCTATATCAATACCTTCCTATCTTCCTAATGTGCAAATTTTCTGTAAATTTTTATTTGCTGAAACTGTGCAAATGTATGTTCTGCGCATGCGGGGGCTTTGTTAGTGTTAGTGAATTGTAGTTGCGTGTGTAAAAAAAGTATTAAAGGGGTAAAACGGGTCACCATCCCCTTTACCCAACTTCTGCATACTAATTGTTATAAAATCTCACTTTAGTCGATTAAACAATGAAAAGGCCAACAAATGCAATACAAGGCTTGATGTATTTATTATTTAAATATGGGTTGCAGCCATTAAAGTACATTATTTATATAAATAGTAAAAAAACAACAAGGCGAAGAATCCATACTTTTGAAATGAAAAAAATTCAAATATACATGAATAAAAATATACTTATACATACATTCATAGTTGTCAGTTAGCATTATTTGCTTTTTTTGTCGCTTTTTGGTCACTAAGGGCTCATTTACATACGTATATCTGCGCACTCAGCATTCTGTGGAGTTCTTAAAACAATAAAAATTGTATAATACTAATGGAAAACAAAAGCTTTCTTTTTCATTTGGAGAACGAAATATTGTACATTAATATTAGCCGTGTTTTTTTTACACACGTAAACGTTTTGTTTGCGCGTGAAAAAAAAACGCTTATCCTCTCTTATATAATGCTTAGAAGATCCATCTAGCGACAACTAGCTACAGCACAGGGTGTACCGAAAAGCGGAGACACAACCCTCTGTTGCATTTCTGTGTAAAACATATAGCGTGAGTCAGTTGTGATAAATAGTGGACGCGCATAGAATACATCGAATTAGTGCAGAGTGTGAAACATGGACACATATTTCAGTTACATCTGAGTATAATGCGTATTGAAATTTTGTAGTACTAATTTTATGCATAGCAATTTCGGAGGTGTATTTAAAGTTTGTTGCTTAGCAGTCCATATAAAGTTTAAGCGTAAACGTATATAGACTTGAAAAAACACAGCTATTGATAGAAGCAAGGCGGCTTGTTGAAATATACATATATTTAAGCCCCTTTTTTACAAAAATTTAACGACAGCCTTGAGATTTTGTCTCCTTCTCTGGTTGTATATCTGTACTGTAATGTTTGACATTCTGCACAGTTCAGTAGTAGTGACATAGAAGTATTACATATATGGTTTTATGTTTTCATTCCATTCCATTCGCCTAAGACCAACACACACATTTTGACAGTCTGAACAAAGGTATGTTGTTGCTGTAGAGATGAGCCAACCAGCTATCAAATTACTATTGTGTAAGCTAAATTGAGTTGTATGAACACCACTCAATTTAAATCGAAATTGCCTCAGTTTATTTTTCTGTTTGAACATAGTATAATGCACAATTAAACTAAACACTTTAATAAACACTGCTCTCCGTGGTCTGTATGCAGATTAGACGCATTATTTTACGGGCATCCCCGTTGAAGTATATGACTGAAACGGGGAAATCCCACAGCCAACGATAATAACCGATGTAGTGTAAGGTGTTGTCAACTTTTGAACGGGAAAAAAAATTTGTTTGCTTTCAATCTTGTAATTTCAGAATTAAAATAAAATTGGGAAGTTTTTATTAATTTTTGCACGTACGTTGGGCCCTCGTGGTTTGGGGGCCCCGTATAATTGATACGGCTGATACGGCGGTAGCTACGCCCCTGCTGGGATGTTGCTATGATGGGTGACTACTGTTGGTTTCTCATACGAGAAACCGATCCTAATCTAAATAAGCGTCAAAACAAGACACATAACTTTTTCAATTATAAATTAAGATCATAGAGTTAAGACTAATGTACATAATGATTTGTGGGGAGGCAAAAAAATAGCCCATTGCTCTATGAAAATCATATTCTAGGGATCAAAATAAGAAACTTTGCCGAAGGAACCATACCTCTAAAACGAATTCTGATGTCCCCCCTTTGGGTCGTAGGGGCAAATTTTGAAAAATCCCACTTTGAAATGCCTATGTTTTTTCCTTTTTGGAGTTTATTTTTCTCTTTAGAAATTTATTTAATCAGAGCATATGTAAATGAAAAAATTAATTTATCTTAGTAATAGAAAAGAAATTAAAAAAAATTATTAGAAATTAGCGTTTTTACAACCCCCTTTTAAAACCAAATCATCACTGTGATGCATTTGCATGTCGTAAACATCGTTGAGTTTTTTATTCAACCGTTTTAAAAAATGAGGGTATCACTGTGACACAATTACAGATCGTAAAATTGCTTGTGTTGTTTTTTTTAAGCCACCACAAGACACAGCAGGTAGAATTGAAATTGCGCCTACCCAAAAGTTCGACCCAAAGGGGGGGACATCAGAATTCGTTTTAGAGGTGTGGTTCCTTCGGCAAAGTTTCTTATTTTGATCCCTAGAATACGATTTTCACAGAGCAATGAGCGATTTTAAATCGACCCGCCCTAGTACAAATGCTTTTATTTGTAGGGTACTTAAGTTTTACTATATGGATATATTTATTTGAATGCTTATAACTTTTGTATTAGTTCATCGATTTTGTAGAATGAAAGAAAATTTTTTTTGTAATAAAACAGAGCTTAGAGAGAAAAAAACTGCGAAAAAATAAAAAGCTTTCGAGATCCTTCCTCGCAAAGTACAAATATTTTTATATTTTTACAAAGAAAAAATTGATAAAATCCGTAATGATTGTTCGTTATTTTTGAATCTGCAGGGCCTAGCAAAAAGTTGTATGTTTATATAAAATTGTATTACCTTTTAAAAGCTTCAAACCGTTTTGGAATTGCTCAATTCGTTCTTGAGATATATATGATTACGTGGACCCAATTTTTTTGTTTTGTTAAAACGGTTATTCGTAAATATCTCAAAAACTTTAGCATAGAATTAACAATAACCTTGATAATCGGAATCAGGGGGTGATTTTACATAGGAATTTCACAATGGCGTCTCTGGTGCATTTTGGCTGGAAGCCAGTGTAATTTGTAGTTAAGCTGAGCAAGTCTCTATTCAGGTTTGGGGCACCGTTAAGGTATTGGCAATTAAGTTTTTTGACCTTTTGGTGTATGAATGTACAGCAGAATGTTCAGGCCAGAAAGATTGAGCCAATATTGATGAGCGATTTTTAAATCGACCCGCCCTAGTACAAATGCTTTTATTTGTAGGGTACTTAAGTTTTACTATATGGATATATTTATTTGAATGCTTATAACTTTTGTATTAGTTCATCGATTTTGTAGAATGAAAGAAAATTTTTTTTGTAATAAAACAGAGCTTAGAGAGAAAAAAAACTGCAAAAAAATAAAAAGCTTTCGAGATCCTTCCTCGCAAAGTACAAATATTTTTATATTTTTACAAAGAAAAAATTGATAAAATCCGTAATGATTGTTCGTTATTTTTGAATCTGCAGGGCCTAGCAAAAAGTTGTATGTTTATAGAAAATTGTATTACCTTTTAAAAGCTTCAAACCGTTTTGGAATTGCTCAATTCGTTCTTGAGATATATATGATTACGTGGACCCAATTTTTTTGTTTTGTTAAAACGGTTATTCGTAAATATCTCAAAAACTTTAGCATAGAATTAACAATAACCGTGATATTCGGAATCAGGGGGTGATTTTACATAGGAATTTCACAATGGCGTCTCTGGTGCATTTTGGCTGGAAGCCAGTGTAATTTGTAGTTAAGCTGAGCAAGTCTCTATTCAGGTTTGGGGCACCGTTAAGGTATTGGCAATTAAGTTTTTTGACCTTTTGGTGTATGAATGTACAGCAGAATGTTCAGGCCAGAAAGATTGAGCCAATATTGTATCGACAAAAGCATCAGGAACCGATATTTTAAAAGAGGATATATCTCTCTCGGATTTAAAGTTAAATTTAAAGACATCATATGAACAGATTTAAGATTAAGTTAAGAAAAAATTAAATTTTTAATATCATTTTCCGTCAGCAAAACGTGCAGTCTTGAGACAAAAATGTATATACGAGGCGGCACGGCAGTCACAGTCCTAGGTGCATCAGGGCTCGCTCCACGAATGTCAGATCCAGTTTGTGAAGAAGATACAGGTAAAGCTAAGGCGGGTGCGATGGAACTAGCAGCAGCTTTTCGGGTGTTAGGTTTCTTATTACGTTTCTTACCAGCACCCTCATCACCAGTGTTAGCAGCAGCATTAGTGGTTTTAATAGCGGCAATGGTATTTCCATTGGCAGTTGCAGTTGCATAGTGTTAGGTTAAGCATTTGTGTTGACTTTAACAGCGGCTTTGGATTTAGCAACAGCGTAGGCATTTCCAGATTTTTTGGCAATGTCATTAGCATAAAGTTAACAGCAATGTTATTAGCAGTCGAATCATTAGCAGTATCAGCAGCATTAGCAGTATCGGCAGGATTGGCATTAGCTAATATAGATTTATTAAAAGCAGAGACAATTTTAAGATAGAGATGTTGCAGGTGCAAACTTCGGTGGAAAGAAGGTGGAGCGTAACAAAATTCTAGTAGGTCACTTCCACCACTTGAGATGAGTAGATGCCGCACTGAATTAAGCATCCACAGCCTAGTCCGAGGTTGCCTACCCAAGATAAGCAGGCAACTATTCGATGTGGGATACACACGCAGGAAAGTAAAGAGGTAAATTATTTGTAAATTTAACGTGATTGTCGCATTAAGACTGAGCCCAGTAAGGTCTTAATTAAAATCTTGGCAGGTCTTGGGGTACGTTCAAAGTCCGTCATCATTAAGTTGGTGGTGAGGTTCGATTAATACTGATCTGGCTCTGAACGCAATATTCGTTAGGGACTGCGTCAACCTTCAAGTGGGCTCCCTGCCATCGCATAGACAACCACGGGATCAATATAGGTAACTGCACACTCGGACCAGGACAGCGGCCTCAAATGGGGACCCAATTAAATAGATGAACAATAATAACTTAAAAAAACAAGAACATGAGAAAGAAATGGCGTTCAATCCATTCGCAGGAGGGAAGCTACCTCACTCTCCAGAAGGGCGTGCCCATCGGCTGGGGCCTTAGCAATATGTCGCAAGTTGTAACGAAACCCAAAGGAGTGGAGGCCGAAAGCAAACAAGGAGCGTCGCCGGCTACTACACCGAAGCTATGCAAAAAGAGCTCCGACAGCAAGGCTCAAACAGGCACCCCAACATTAATTGTCCGAATTAAGCAGGCGTCAGCTGCGTTAAATCAGCAAACCCCCCTGGAGAAAAAAAGATGAGATGGCGATTGAAGGTTTAATGCAGTTCTTTATAGGGCGGAAATAAAGCGCTTGGCCTCCGTAATAAAAGTGCTGTACATAGAGTCGGCCCTTGAGGTAAAGATTTTGGAACATAAATTGCGTTCAAGCGAAAGGGCCAATAATAGAAGTCCATCAGCCCAGGAAAGCGACCGAGAAACAACTCGTACTCAACCAAGCAGAACAACGTGGTGAAACCCTCTACTACACCAAAAGACGTCATGCCAGGGTACGTGGGTAGTCACAAACGACAGCAAGAGAAGACGGAGTGAAAAGAGGACAATACAGCCCAAAAGACGGGAGAGTGGCAGTTAGCTAAAAAGACGAACAAGAAAAAAGCACTTAAGGCTAGGTCGGACGCAATCGTCATTTCCAAGGCGGAAGATGCGACGTACGCTGACATATTGCGTAAAGTGAGAAGTTGTGCGCGAATTAAAACCACTGGGTGGTGACGTCAAAACGATTAGAAGGCGGCGAAAGGAGAGCTGTTACTACAGCTCAAAAAATCGCAAGATGGGAAAACAAGTGCCTACCAAGCAGAAATTGAAGCGGTACTAAAGGACTCGGCTAAAGTTATAGCGAACTTCCAAATGGTCACACTACAGTGGAGAGATCTCGATGAAATTATGACGCCCGCGGAGATTTGCGACGCCCTCCACCAGCAATGCAAATAAAACGTCCAGATGTGACTGTCATAAAAAGCATACGCACAGGGTACAGTGGCACGAAGTCGCCACTTATAAGCCTTACAGCGGTTGATGCCAAGGCTGTTCTTAGTACGCAAAGAATTTGGGTAGGATGAGTTTCCTGCCGAATTAGAGAGGTCAAGCAAGATAAACGCAGTTATAGGTGCTGGGGCTACGGGCATATAGCTGAGAAATTTAAGGAGACTGTAGATAGGTTTAGACTATGCTGGAAATACGGTCAGGAAGGTCTTAAGGCTGCAAGTTGCGAAAACAAAGCGAAATGCGTGCTCTATGGGGGCAACATTCGGCAGGCAGTTTTAAATGCCCCCAACGAGAGGGCAGCAAAATGACTGTCTCATTAGGGTATTGCAGCTCAATTCAAACCATTGCGAGGCAGCCCAGGAGCTATTATTCCAAACATTCTATGAAGGAGGATATGACATAGTGATACTTTCTGAACAATACAAAACTCGCCAGGAGCAGGGTTTTCACCTAGACTCGGCAGGGAAAGCCCCAATTTGGGCACCAGGGAAATTTCTTCCACAGATTACCGAATGCATTCAGAGTAGACGTGTTAAAATCGCTGCCGCTTTATTATACATGAATTTGCGTTTGCCATTAGTTAAAAGCGCCAAACAAGTTGCAATCCGAAAAACTACAACTGCGGGTTTTTGTGTTAACATTGATTTATCCAAATTTTAGTTTCGGTAAATAAATAAACAAATAAATAAATTTTCTGGTTTCGCGAAATATATGCATCAAGTGTAACAACAAGAAATCAAACAGCGCGCCAAATTGTCGTCTCTCCGAATCAATCAACGGCTCCGCTGGCTGTACAACAAAAAAGCGATAGCTCTTCAAATAGCTGGATTTCACAAATTGATGCGAAATTGAATATGCAAAAGTAGAGCATCATTAAAGAGCTATCGAAGAGCATCGTTAAAGAGCTGTCTGCACGCATGAAAGAGTCAGAGGAGCGCGTCATGCAGAGACTCGGGGAGTTGATGGCTGACTTCACCAATCTACAACTGTTTGTGGGAAACATCGAAGAACGAGTGGCGAAAGTTGAGATTGAGTGTGCACAAGTACAACAACTGCGCTCTGACCTGGACACAATGAAAGCGCAGCTGCATGACCAATCCGAGAATGCACTACACCAGCTGAATTCTGAGGTGCAAACACTACGTTCGCATTTGGATGACTGCCAAAAATCCCTTATTTAAGCTGATGTTATTATAAGAGGTATCCCGCAAACGAGTGAAGAGAACTTGAACGAGATATTCTCTGAACTGTGCCGTAGACATAAATCCCCCACCAGTACGTGCTACTTTTCGCATACCGCGCAAAGACACAAACAAACCAACAGCGATCATAATTAAAATGATGTATACAAATGACCGCTTATTATTGCTTGCAGCGGCTGCCTGTTATCGTAAGTCAACTAATAATTCAGTTTCTTTAAGAGACATTGGTCACAACAAAGACGGGCGAATGGGTATTTATGAGAGCCTAACAAAACAGAGTAGAGATGTTTTGCAATTCGCGATGCAGCTTAAGAGGCAAAATAAATTATATTCTGCACATTCAATGCGAAGCCAAATATACGTGTGGTGAACCCCAAATGCAAAGCACTAAAATTATCCAGCATAAGCGATGTGCAGAAAGCAGTGAATGCGTGAAAAGAAGAGTGACATTAGATTGTAGCTTAATTGTTATTATCTCTTTGTAAACATACGTATGTATGTATGTGTACTGCAATGTGTGCTAATTTGTATATTAAGCGTTGGTATGTCACTCTTAATCACCTTTTCCTTTTTTCAATTCTTTCTTTGCTTCCACTTCCAATAATCTTTCGTATATTTGACAGATTTCGTATTTGCATACTTGCTTACATTTTACATGTGCGCATAGTTTTCTTGGAAGAGCAATGCCAGATTATTTCGTTTGATTGTTTGTGATGCATTGTAATAGTTATGTTTGTTCTAAAGACAGTTCCCGCAGTATGGTTCGCGTTTTAAGTAGGCAAAAAACAAGGTTTAAAAATCTGCCACATTAATGCGCAAAACTTATCGAAAAAAATTGATGAATTCATGTTTATGTTCGAAGGTTCTAATGTAGATGTAGTCTGTGTTTCGGAGACATGGTTTTCTGCTGGTTGCAGTGATCAATTATTTGCTGTAAATGGGTATAATCTATATCAGAGCCGTCCAAAAGCTGCACATTGTGCCATTTGAGTTCGTATTATCACACAGACACTAACGATGTGCGATCACGATCGTTTGATTTCGCTTGTCACTCACTAAAATCAACAGTGAATGGAAAAGGAAAAGTCCATGCTACTTTTTGGGCACATAATAAAAACAATATGCTGCAATGTTAAAGTGACTTTTAATATGTTTTAGTTAGTATTATTAAGTTCCTTTGAACATACATATTAATATTGACAATTTAAATATTAATAATTAATAATAATTAATTAATTATTAATAAATATTGACAATTTAATATAAGTAACTTTTTATACGTTCTACTCAGTTTTATTAATTTTTATACATTTTTTTTTTATTGAATAACTTTATGTTTTGAAAATATATATTTCTATCTTTACATTTACTTTGTTTTATAGTTCTATCTTAATGAAAAAGTAATTTTTTTCAGTCAATTTTGCATTAAAAAACACCATACCTTCTTTTATAAAAAAGTTTTATCTGACTAGCTCGACCTCCGCGTTCTTAGTTATGTGAATATAAGTAAATATTGTTAGGATTAGCTTGAAATCAAATAACCAGAGTCCTTTTTAATTTCGAACTTCACAGTCCACATTTTCTTTTAGTACACTGTGGGGAGTTGTCACTCAATTTTTACACAAACTTATGCAATTGTTTTAGTATTTGTGTGGCCGGCTCTGATCTATATCAAAGCCGGAAAAAAGGTGCACATTGTGCAATTTGAGTTCGTATTTTCGTTTCTTTCGTTTGTCACTCACTAAAATCAACAGTGAATGCAAAAGGAAAAGTCCATGCTACTTACATAATAAAAACAATATGCTGCGATGTTAAAGTGACTTTTAATATGTTTTAGTTAGTATTATTAAGTTCCTTTGAACATACATATTAATATTGACAATTTAAATATTAATTATTATTAATTATTAATAAATATTGACAATTTAATATAAATATATTTTTATACGTTCTACTTAGTTTTATTAATTTTCATACATTTTTTTGTATTGAATAACTTTATGTTTTGAAAATATATTTCTATCTTTACATTTACTTTGTTTTATAGTTCTTTCTTAATGAAAAACTGAATTTTTTAAAGTAAATTTTGCATTGAATAAACACCATACCTTCTTTTATAAAAAAGTTTTATCTGGCTAGCTCGACCTCCGCGTTCTTAGTTATACGAATATAAGTAAATATAGTCAGGATTAGCTTGAAATCAAATAACCAAAGTCCTTTTTAATTTCAAACTTCGCTGTTCACATTTCCTTTTGGCACACTGTGGGGAGTTGTCACTCAATTTTTACACACACTTATGCAATTGTTTTAGTATTTGTGTGGCCGGCTCTGATCTATATCCTGTGGATAGAATTGGGCATGGTAGGGGAGTGGCTATTTATGTCAAGAGCGGTATCTCATGTAAACTTGCCTATGCGTCTTCGGCTCTAAGCTCAATTGAGTATATTTTTTGGAAATTTTTACAAAATTTGATAAACTGCTCATTGGCTGTGTATACAGACCCAACTAACAAATTGATTACATGCAATCTAGAGAATGTATTGATCGGCTATAGCAAAATCATGTTGACAGGGGACTTTAATTTTAATATTCTTAATGATTTAAAATTTCCGCTGACTATACAAAATTTGGGCTCTTTTCTGAACCAACCCACTTTACTTGTTCTTCTAGTACTCTTTTGGATATTCTTTTGGTAAACAATGCGTCTAAAGTGCTTTTGTATGATCAGATTTCAGTTCCGAATTTTTCCAAACACCACCTTATATTCTTAACGTACGATTTTCAGTTTGTTAGAGCCATTTCGTCTTATTCACGTCTTGATTTTAATAACATACAGTACCAACAACTTGATGCAGCCGTTAATGACATTAACTGGAGGTCTATTTATCAACTGGCGTCTGCCAATGACCAAATCAACTTCATTCAGAACAATATAAGTATGCTCTTTGACCAATTTGTCCCTCTTGTAACAAAACCTACTAAATCTGAAAGACGCCCGTGGTTTAACGCCTATATTCAGAAATTAATTGAAAGACGTAATAGAGCGTACTCGGTTTGAAAGAAGACAAAGTCAGAAAGTGCCTTCACTAACTATAAGACTTTGAGAAGAGACGTTACTAGAAGTATAAGAATCATAAACGGAAATACTACGAAAAACTATTCAGTACAGCTACTGGCTCTCAGCAAACCTGGAGGAAGATTCGTAATATAGGAAGCACTAACAAAAGTACGATCACACATGAAACTATAAATATAAATCTCAATGAATTGAACCAAGAGTTCGTTATCTTGCCTTGCAATCAGAGAAATGCAAACTACTCTCGCTATAGTGCTAGTTCTGATTTTTCTTTTTCCGGTTTTGGTTTTCAGTGTGTTGATGACTGCGACGTTGTCGATTATATACTGCCAGTAAAATCATTTGCTGTCGGCCTTGATGGCGTTCATCCAAAATTTGTTAAATGCCTATTGCCAAAAATTCTACGCCATACCTCACTTACGCTTTCAATACAGTTTTAACCACGGCGGTCTTTCCAAAATGTTGGAAAGAGGCGAAAATTATTCCCATTCAAAAGCCCAAAGGTGATTTTAGGCCTATCGCTATTTTGCCATTTCTGTCAAAACAGTTCGAACGTATAGTGAATCGGCAGATAAACTTGTTCGTAAATAGTAACTCCCTAATTAGTCCGTACCAGTCTGGTTTCAGGAATCCAAAATTTGTTAAGTGCCTATTGCCAAAAATTCTACCATACCTCACTTACGCTTTCAATATAGTTTTAACCACGGCGGTCTTTCCAAAATACTGGAAAGAGGCGAAAATTATTCCCATTCAAAAGTTCAATGGTGATTTTAGGCCTATCGCTATTTGGCCATTTCTGTCAAAAGTGATCGAACGTATAGTGAATCGGCAGATAAACTTGTTCGTAAATAGTTACTCCCTAATTAGTCAGTACCAGTCTGGTTTCAGGAAAAATAGAAGCTGTATCACTGTGCTATTAAATGTCTCGGATGCTATAAGGCAGAATATGGACCATGATTGTGTTACCTTTCTTGCTCTTTTAGATCACTCGAAGGCATTTGACTCGGTCGATCATGCATTACTTTGTTTTAAGATTAAGCACCTTGTTAACTTTTCTAACTCAGCTGTAGATCTAATTAAGTCTTACCTCCATGAGAGATCCCAATCAGTAAGTGTGGATAGTTCTATGTCTGACCTGTTGCCTGTAACTAAAGGTGTTCCGCAAGGATCTATACTTGGGCCTTTACTTTTCGTGTTATATATAAACGACCTACCAAATGTTCTTAAGCACAGCAATGTTCATATATATGCAGATGACGTTCAAATATATCTAAGTAGTCCATTCGCCTCCATTGAAACTTGCATACGCAATCTGAACGTCGATCTATGCCTATTAAATGAATGGGCTAGTGATAATGGACTATTCTTAAACACCAGTAAATGGCAGTGCATCGCTATCTATAAGAAAACCCTTGTCCTTAACCGCTATCCCAAAGTAATGCTTAACAACACTGAGATAATATTTACCGTCACCGTAAAAAACCTTGGTGTTACTTTTAATAGAACACTGACGTGGAACAATCATAATTTTGCAGCAATAGGCAAAGTCTATGGAAGGCTGAGAGTACTGTGGACTACTCAGCACTTCACACCAGTTAAAATAAGGTTGCTCTAAGCGAAGTCATATTTGATTCCAACGTTACTTTATGGTAGCGAACTTTATGCGAATTGTGACAGTGTCTGTAGTAGAAAACTTAAAGTTGTGTACAATAATATTGCACGCTATATCTACGTCATTAGCCGATACGAACACATTTCCGAATATTTTGTGAAAATATGTTGTGTTCCTCTATATGATCTACTAAAGTTCAGGTCCGTAACAATCCTACAAAGGATTCTGGTAAATAAGGAACCCTTAAATCTCAGTGAACGCCTAAAATTCAGTACATCAGTGCGCTCCTCACAAATACTGCATTTGTCATTCAACTCACGAACATCTGAGCGTCAAGTTTTTGTTTCTGCGGTTCGTCTTTGGAACACACTACCGATGGAGATCAGAAGTATCAAGGTAAGAGAACTATTGCGTTATTTTGTTAGACAAATTTAAATTTTTTAAAATGTAACCCTTTTTTTCTATATACTTTCCACACTTTCCTACACCTATTTTTCTTTATCGTTTTCAACTACCTACTATTTAAAATTTTTTAAACATATTTTGTATCTACGTATATTTACTTTGTTTTAAGTCCTATTGTCAAACACTGTAAATAAAACTTATGGCTGTTGTGTTTGATACCTTATAAACAAATAAATAACAAATAACAAAATATGATGCCAACGGTAACAGGATTCACGTGGGCAAAAATCAACTGTATACACGTTTCAGTTGCTATGCCCCTCCGAGCATGACCATTGTTGTGTTCAAAGGCATGATGCACGAGATCACCATGGAAGCAAGAGGTAATCACCCGCTTTTAATGTGTGGTCATCTGGGTGGCGAAGTACACGAACCAACGAAATGGGGAGAGTCCTTCTCGAAAGCCTTACTTCTTTGAGGCCAGAACTCCTAAATGAACCAGGGATATATACCTTCGATTCAGGTACCAGACGATCCATTATGGATCTCACCTTCGCTAGCAGCGAAATAACAAGACGAGCGAAATGACCCATAAGCACACAGCGACCATAAAACTATTAGCTGCTCGAAACTCCTCGAACGGTAGCCGCAAAATACCTACAAAGTAGGAAATGGAAACATCACCTTTTTGAACCACTGTAATCTTTAAAATAAATAATGAAGAACGCTGAAGTGTTGCGTTAAAAAGTGATTGACTTTATTGTAGAAATGCCTTACTATTTATACAGAATTTTTTATTGTGCAAATACATAATTACATTATAACTTACAAGCTAAAGGTATCTATATATTTTGTGTCAGCATATTATTTGACCTAATTTTAGAAATTTGTTATTGTGTAGATATTTTGGCAGGCACATTGACAAACTGTCATTGGCGTTCGGTCACGCCATTAACAAATTGGTCAATGCGCCAGTTAAATGTAATCGGATATAGTTCTTGCTGTCGGCAATTGTTTGTAATGTTGAACTCCCGCTGTGTTGGGGTTAACATAACGTATGTAGGTCGATATTATAATGTGACTGCAATATGACTGTGTGTGGTCTGCATCAAAAGTGCGTAGGAGATCATGATGCATAATCCTACAAACGTATTGACATAAGAGAGCACCATGCATAATGCTACACCATCCACCTTAAAAGAGGCATATATAATTGGAGGCAATTGTATATAACTATTTCAGAGACTTAATGACCCACTTGAATTTTGCTTGAGCTAGAAAAAGATTTTAATTGCTTTTGTATTCTATTATAATTTATTGCATAGCAGTAATTTGATATTGACAGTGGTGAGTTTATTTATGCCATTTTTGTTTGTTTACATTAGTTTACGATTGTTTCTAATATGCTGACTTGTGTTATTTACATCTTTTTCATATTATTTTGTCTGTTTTTTTTTGTATATTTGTATATTTATAATTATGGGTAATGTTTCGCATCAAGTGTTACCTATTGAAATTCTTTTTTTTGTATGCTAACTTTCGAGTATTTAATACGAATTACGAGTAAATCTTGTTCCTTTTTTTCATTATTTACATTTGAACATGTTATGGTGATTCTTGTATCTCTTTTTTTTTCTTCATTTAAGTATAATGTGTTGGCATTTGCTTTTTTTCTTTGTGCTTGACGAGTAAAGTGGAATGCTTATGACAGGATTTTTGTCTAAAAATTACTAAAGGTTTTATATTGGTTTAAATTAGTTCCTTATCCTTATCGGTTATGTCATTCATTTAGTAAATTATGTAAAACTATTTTCCTATCGAAGTTTTTCTATGTAGATAAGATAACGTAAAAAAAATATTTTTCTTATTATTTAACTTACGAGAGGCCTTTTCCTTAGTTAACCAAGTCTCCTATTCTACCGAGGGTTTGATAAAAATATTTTTCCTATTAATATTTTCTATTCAACCGGGGGTTAAAATAAAAATATTTTGTATTAGTATTTTCTATTCTACCGGGGATTAAATAAAAATTTTTTTCCTATTATATAAAATTATGACCTCTTTAATGTGGTATTTCTAATAACTAAAGATGAATGATTCGTATATTGACTACTTTTATTGAACAACGCTTTTCATTGTTTATTGAGTTCTACTAAACTAAGAACATATAAATTAAGGAATCTGCTATTAACATACGAAAAATTTAGGAGTTGTGATTGATGGAACAGCAAAGTAGTTTTCCAGCAATATCTTTTTGATCTTATGTGTGTCATGCGATTTCTGCGGCGGCCACCAAGACAGAATCGTCATGATATTAATGAAGAATTATTTAAATTTTTACCGGGATTTGTTACTTTCACTACCTCTAGGGTTAGTGCAATTATTAGATCTTTGAGAACTTGGGTACCAATTTTTATTTTTTAAATTTGCCTACTGCAGTATATATTATTATTATTCACCAATTTGTCTCTCAGGACAACTGTGTTTTTTATTTTTTACAAGTTCTAGATTGCAGGCACAGCCTGATAAGAAATTGTCCTAAGTCAATTTTATCATTAACAATCAAGTTGCTTGTTTTTCTTACGCGACCATTTTTCAATGAAAAGGAGCGCGACATGTCTTATTGTTGCAAATTTATATAGCGCTTCAAATATTTTTTAAGTTTCTCTTCGTGACTTTTCTTCACTCTCTTTTTATACTCAGCTGAGCAGAGCTCACAGAGTATATTAAATTTGTTCGCATAACGGTAATCCGTAACGGCATAAACTAATCGAGATAGATAAAGACTTCTATATACCAAAATGATCTGGGTGAAAAAAGAAATTCATTTAGCCATGTCCGTCCATCCGTCCGTCCGTCTGTCCGTCCGTCTGAAAACACGATAACTTGAGTAAATTTTGAGGTATCTTGATGAAATTTGGTATGTAGGTTCCTGGACGCTCATCTCAGATCGCTATTTAAAATGAACGAAATCGGACTACAACGACGCCCACTTTTTCGATATCGAAAATTTCGAAAAACCGAAAAAGTGCGATAATTCATTACCAAAGCCGGATAAAGCGATGCAACTTGGTAGGTGCGTTGACCTTATGACGAAAAAAAGTAAATTAGAAAAATTTTGGACAATGGGCGTGGCACCGCCCTCTTTTAAAAGAAGGTAATTTAAAAGTTTTGCAAGCTGAAATTTGGCAGTCGTTGAAGATATCATGATGAAATTTGGTACGCACGTTGCTCCTATTACTATATGTGTGCTAAATGAAAATTAGCGAAATCGGATGACGAACACGTCCACTTAAAAAAAATGTTTTTAGTGAAATTTTAACAAAAAACTTAATATCTTTACAGTATAAAAGTAAATTATGTCAACATTCGACTCCAGTAATGATATGGTGCAACAAAATACAAAGATAAAAGAAAATTTCAAAATGGGCGTAACTCCGCCCTTTTTCATTTAATTCGTCTAGAATACTTTTAATGCCATAATTCGAACAAAAACACAAATCCTTGTGAAATTTGGTAGGGACATAGATTCTATGACGATAACTGTTTTCTGTGAAAATGGGCGAAATCGGTAGAAGCCACGCCCAGTTTTTATACACAGTCGACCATCTGTCCTTCCGCTCGGCCGTTAACACGATAACTTGCGCAAAAAACGATATATCTTAACTTAACTTAGTTCACGTACTTATCTGAAGTCACTTTATCTTGGTATAAAATATGGCCGAAATCCGACTATGACCACGCCCATGTTTCCGATATCGAAAATTACGAAAAATGAAAAAAATGCCATAATTCTGTACCAAATATGAAAGAAGGTATGAAACATGGTAATTGGATTGGTTTATTGACGCAAAATATAACTTTAGAAAAAACTTTGTAAAATGGGTGTGACACCTACCATATTAAGTAGAAGAAAATGAAAAAGTTTTGCAGGGCGAAATCAAAAGCCCTTGGAATTTTGGCAGGAATACTGTTCGTGTTATGACATATATAAATAAACTAGCGGTACCCGACAGAAGATGTTCTGAGTCACCCTGGTCCACATTTTGGTCGATATGTCGAAAACGCCTTCACATATACAACTAAGGGCTACTCCCTTTTAAAAGCCTCATTAATACTTTTAATTTGATACCCATATCGTACAAACACATTTTAGAGTGACCACCTATAGAACTAAGGCCCACTACGTTTTAAATAATCATTAACACCTTTCATTTGATACGCATGTCATACAAACACATTCCAGGGTTACCCTAGGTTCATTTTGCTAAATGGTGATTTGAAGCTCTCAGCTGAGTATTTAATGTTCGGTTACACCCGAACTTAGCCTTCCTTACTTGTTTTTTTTTTTTTTTTTGTTCTAATTGGCTGGTTTTTTAGTATTTTAGATTTTGAATACTTCCCTAGGAACTACTATTGTGCATTGTAAAATTATGCAAATTCCTGATTTGCCATTTAATTTAGGCGGGGCTGGCTTTACTGTCATTTGAGACATTTTGAAGGTTACTTTTGGAGTTATTTTAATCATTCGTTGCTCTTCCTCCGTTTTGGGGTTCGTTTTAGGTAACGGGTGGCAAAAAATGGTGTTTCTTATAGCGTTTTCTTTTCTGGCTATAGTGTTATGCTTTTTGTACGCCGTGCAAGGGTTCTTGTTCTATTCTAAAAAACCGGCAACGCCTTTACGGGGTATTTCGTTCTTTTGTGAAAATTGTTGCCTGCTCGCAACGCAAAAGCGTTACACTTTTAGCCTGTATAAAATGGCGGCTTGGCAGTGCAACTCTGTGAAACTCTCAATTCGCTCTTGAATTGCACATATACTCTGTTAATATGAGTGCATAGATCACCTAACAGCTTGCGCTTTCACGAGTTCTAAATTGCTTCACTCTGCGTATATACGTCGCAGTTGACTGTTTGAGCGAATGAAAGAAAGCGAGAAAAAAAACAAGAGCTAAAGGAAAATGACGTAAGATTTGCCCATACAAAAGAGATGATCTAATGTTTACATGCGCAATACGCAATCTTCTTGTGTGATTTGTGATATGAGTGAATGTGGTGTGATGAAATGTTCTTTTTTCGCACTATAAATGTTGACAACATAGTGTACAAGTACAAGTGTGTTGACTTCTTTCTGACAGGCACTCGTTTAAGTGAGCATAACGGGAAAATCTGGGTTGCCATTGTTGTTTCGGTTGAAAACGGTCAATTAGGATTCTGTGCAGAGACGTAAAAATTGAAACAGAGTTTACGTAGTCACAAAAGTGTTGCTCCTGTTCCACAGCATATTAATTTTATATCATGGCGAAAAGTGTTCAGTTTAGAGTTATTGATTTTCATTAAAAGTTTAATTTAATACGGAGGGTTACTCCTTTAAGTATAAAAAGCAGAGAAAGCGTAGAGTTTTTCAAATTATTGTGAAAAACTTTTTAATTTGAATTTCTGTACCCAAGTTCACTATATTTGTGTAACACAAGAATCTGGAGGTCAATTCCTAACTATGAAAAACTGAAAAATGTACACTTATGAAAACTCAGTTGCACACACAATTTACACTTTGAATTTAGTTGTGTTTTTATGAAAAAGATTTTGAAACTAAAAACAAAATTTTCATTTGTCAGAAAAAAATAAAGAAAAAATGACCTAATGTCAAAAAACCCTATCGAAATACAAACTAGCTTGTTTGTTTTTAATGAACTACGTTGCATTTTTCTTGTATTTCGTTAGTTTTTTTAAATATAGTTCACACACTTACACCAGTACTCAAACCTTATTGGCTCCCTCGACTAAAAATATAAGAGAAAATACAAGAAATAAAGTAGTGTCATATAGGAGTTTGATTTGTTTGCACTTACATATCGAAAAATTTACATAAATGATTTGGTTGCGTGCCTACGCTTTGACAGCGCCATACGAAGAACAATGAAACGCCGTATGTTATCTTTGCTTTGAAGCGACCAAAGCGTTTATATAATTTTGCCCTTATGCATTTGTGTAAACAGCCTTAGAAGTGAAATTTTTCCATGTTACACGTGTGGCGCTTTATATTTTGACTCTAATTTAAATAAATTTTGCTTTCCGTATGTTTCCGCATTGTTGCAGGCTACAAATCTTCTAGTATTCTTATTTCCTCGGAAATATATGCAACTATTTCATCTGTAAATACTACAAAGTTTTATTAAACTATCAAATGCAACTCAGCTTGAAGTACTCTTACGTACGAAAAATGCAACTCTAGACCTGAGATTTGCATCAGGTGAGCGAGGCTGTCTGTAGTTTGGACGTTTATCGCTTAGCTGACATACTTGTATAGGTACATTATGGTTGACAATTTTCTGGGGTAGGAGTAACACTATAAAGGCTTTACCATTTACTTAGGTAGCAATTTATTTCAGAAAAGAAAGCGCTATTAGATACGATCCGTGACGGGTTTTCACTGCCTATATTTGTGCTTCATATAGTTTTTTAGCATCATAGCTATTGTAATAATCAATAGCAAGAATACGCAAATTATTACTGCTAACCAAACATCTGGGACGTTTGGAACGTTTTTCGTATCTGATTCTATTGGTGGTTCATACTTGATTATCCTGTTCTCTGTTGTTTCAGCGCTTTTTTCCCTAATTCATACCCTGCTATTGCTATCATGATGCCTTGGGCTATTTTTGTCCACCACGACATTTTGAAATAAGTACATATAATTATTTTCCTGTTTCAGTGAATAAGGGGTAAATTCCAATAAAATATCTTTGATTTTTTTTGTTTCTTTAATCTAAATACTTCATTTTATTTATAACTTTTGTATTATAAAAATTGTTATTCTAAAATTTTAAAATTTCTTAAAAATATTTATATTTAGGTTAAAATTTTTAATATTTCAAAAATTTTATGATGTAATAGCTTAGTATAGTTTTTTTTCTTTTAACTAATTTTACAAAAATATCTAAAACTTTACTCCTAGGCGATTTTATTTCATCTTTATTTATTCATACATAAACTTTTCTCAGAGCTATTATAGTTTTAATATTGATCCCTATGAGGGAAAGCCATCCTAATCATCCTATTGATTTCTTCTACTTTGGTCGTAGGGTTTACTACATCTTCTAGGGTTGGTTCCCTAGTCATTCCTATAATAGCCCAGAGCTTTTTTAATGCATTTAGTTCTTTCTCTAGATCCCTAGTTTTTAGAGTATTTTCGTCCCACCATTGGAAGGGGATTTTCGAGAAATCCCTCTGCATTTTAATTTACTCAATTAGTATTAACTCAAATAGGGAGATAGTTGTCACTTTCAATAGTAAAAAATTTTCAGTAGTAAAAATTTAATTAAATCTTTTTTTTTCAAAACATTCCCACAATTTAAGGAGTTGAATGGCGTCTACATAATCATACCAATTTACGGGTTTAACTAACTAACCTTTTGAATTTTAATTTTTAGTAAATTTTTTTTTTCAATGTATTTTTCTTTTAATTTTAACATTTAGTTTTTTCATTTACTTAGATAATTTTTCTGAATTCACCTAGTCCTAATTAAAAGAAAAAAAAACATTCCCAAGCAAAAACAAAAGTATTTGCTAATGGTTTAGCGTCCATGAGACCGCTCAATTTGTTCTAAACTCTATTCTTATCTTATTCTAAAAAATGTTTGATCCTCTTGCTACCAATCCTGTTTTGCTGCCAGTCTGGGATACTATTACACTCTATTTATGCATTAGCCGTATTGTTCTTTCTCCATGAATATCTATTTTGTAATGTCCTTCGTCATTTTGTTTATAGTATATTCCACTCTATTTATGCATTAGCCGTATTGTCTTTTCTCCATGAATATCTATTTTGCAAAGTCCTTCGTAATTTTTTTGATAAAATTGCCCCCATGCTGATATTTGATTTGATTCTATTTTATTCGTGCTGCAATAGCATTTGTAATCCTCTGCATTTGCTTATTTTATTATTTCAGGATCCTTCAGCGTATTTTAAAACTTAACTTTTGCCGGATGGCAAGATTATCAATTTTTATACTTTTCGAAAAAAAAAAATACTTGGCAGGATCTCTGAGCAGCTAAATCTTTTAAGCAATTTTTGCTTGGTCAGCAAATTTTATGCTTACTGCAGATCGAACTGGCAGGATCGCCATGTAAGAGGCGAATCCTGCTTGGTTTATTATACAACGCGAGCTGGCAGAATCTCTAACCATCTAGATCTTTAGCAGTTTTGCTAATTCTTGATTTAAACTGGTAGGATCTTCGACCAGCTAGATCTTTAGCAGTTTTGCTAATTCCTGATCTAGTCTGGCAGGATCGCCATGTAATCTTTAAAATAAATAATGAAAAACGCCGAAATGTAGCGTTCAAAAGTGATTTACTTTATTGTAGGAATGCCTTACTATTTATACAGAATTTTCTATTGTGCACATACATAATTACATTAATACTTACAAGCTATAGGTATCTACATTCTTGATACATATATTTTGTGTCAGCATACGTGGTGTGATGGTAGCGTGCGCCGCCTACCACACCGTATGCCCAAGGTTCACACCCCGGGCAAAGCAACATCAAAATTTTAGAAATAAGGTTTTTTAATTAGAAGAAAATTTTTCTAAGCGGGGTCGCCCCTCGGCAGTGTTTGGCAAGGGCTCCGGGTGTATTTCTGCCATGAAAAGCTCTCAGTGAAAACTCATCTGCCTTGCAGATGCTGTTCGGAGTCGGCATAAAACATGTAGGTCCCGTCCGGCCAATTTGTAGGGAAAATCAAGAGGAGCACGACGCAAATTGGAAGAGAAGCTCGGCCTTAAATCTCTTCGGAGGTTATCGCGCCTTACATTTTTTTTAATATTATTTGACCTAATTTTAGAAAATTGTTATTGTGTAAATATTCTGGCAGGCACATTGAAAAACTGTCATTGGCGTTCGATCACGTCATTAAGAAATTGGTCAATGCGCCCATTAAATGTAATCGGATATAGTTCCTGCTGTCGGCAATTGTATGAGATGTTGAACTCCCGCTGTGTTGGGGTTAACATAACGTATGTAGGTCGATATTGTAATGTGACTGCAATATGACTGTGTGTGGTCTGCATAACAAGTGCATTGGCGTAGGAGAGCATGATGCATAATGCTACAAACGTATTGACATAAGAAGGCACCATGCATAATGCTACATCACAAATATTTGATATTATCAGGAAGGATGCCATAGTACGAGGATCGCATGCGGAAGACCAGTGGATTCAAATAACTAAGTCGCTAATGGTATGTGATGCTGAGATGGCCAGAAGTCGCGGAGAAATCCAGCGCGCTTCGGTATATTGGTGGAACGACGAAATTGCGGAAGAGCGTAGAAAATGTCGCAAAGCACGATGAATAGCGCAGAGAGCACGCTCAACACCACGATATGCGGAGCTACACAGCACCTATGTTGCACACAGAAAGACACTTAAAAATTTCATAAAAAAGAGCAAGAAGTTGTGCTTTAGGGAACTGCTGGATAATTTCGACTTTGATCCTTGGGGATCAGCCTACAGATCTGTGATGGCCAAAGTTAAAGGACCGATATCACAGTAACCCACGTGTCCGATACTAATGAATAATATTGTTGAAACACTTTTCCCGGCGCAAGATCGCTGGACTTATCAAAGCGGGAATCTCGAATGTACGGAAACTCCGCAAATTCGAGAGTTGCTGATAACAAATCCCCAGGATGGAGTACCAAACATAGCCCTTAAAGGTGCGATCAGAACTAGGACTACAATTTCTACTGATTTTTTAATGCCTGTAAGCAAAAAGGCATGTTCCCCCGCCCGTGGAAATGACAAAGACTTGTGCTCTTGCTGAAACGTGGTAAACATCCGGACAGCCATCCTCATAAAAGCCACTTTGTAAGCTGTATTCCTAGGAAAGATTTTCGAGCGTATAATTTCCGAGCGCCTACAGCTGACTCTGGTATGCCCAAGTAGCTTATCGAATAATTAATATGGATTTCGCAAATCAAGATCCATCGTAAATGCAATACAAACAGTCGTCAATATAGGAAGGAGCAAAAGAGTACAACATTACTGGAGGCGTCCCACAGGGATCTGTTCTCGGTCCAACGCTTTGGAATGCAATGTATGGCGGGGTGCTAAACATTGATCTACCAGAAAACACGCAAATTGTGGGATATGCTGATGATATCGCAGTAGTTAGGCTGAGCTGGCCGATCAATAAAGACCCCATATAGACTGAATGTGTTCATAGTGTTATATCGCAGTGGTATTAGTGGCCACGAAACTGGACCTGTTTCAAGTATTAGTAATGCCGCCGTAGGAAGAATAAAGTAATGGCTGACCAATGCGGGACTGCAGTTGACTAACCAAAAGACAGAAGCGGATTAGTAAGCTCCAAACGGTCGGCGAAAGAGTTAATCTTAACTTTTGAGGATCATCAAATCACTTCAAAGGGTTCCCTAAAATACTTAAGAGTGCACGTTGACTATAAGTTAATTTGAAAGAGTACTTCAGAGCGGTGGAAGAGAAAATTACGAAAGTTAATGGAGCACTTATGCGAATAATGCCATACATTGGTGGTCCGAGCCAAGCTACCAGTCAACTATTGTCCACAGTAACCAGATAGATAATACTATACGCAGCACCAGTGTGTTACCGATCTAAACGGACAAATCAAAAAGATATATTAGCAGCATACCGACTTACAGCTATAAGAATAGTGAGTGCTTATCAGACAGTGTTCGACGATGCGATCCCGGTCCCAATTCACAAAATCCCAGTGGACACAGTGGCAAGCGAAATGGCCGATCAATATATCATTAATAATGGGCGACCATCTGAAAAAGCCAAGAAAAGAGCAAGGACACAAACAATAGCTAAGTGGCAAGAAGGGTGGGAGCCCTCGAGTAAAGGGATTCGGACTTGGGGACGTAGCTCAATGGAATGAGCAGAAGCACGGCGAACTGAACTACCATCTCACGCAGATACTGAGTGGGCATGGCGGTTTCAAAGAGTATTTTTAGAATCGTAGGATAGAGGAAGATCCTCTTTTCCAGAGTTAGAAAACGCAGAACACATCATGTTCTATCATGATCTAAAATGATTTTGATTAATTATTTTAATAATTTGTTTTCAGACTTAAATTTAAAATTTATGGTTGTCGATAGTTTAAATATCGGAAGCCCCAGTGCAAATGTCTGTAAGTTCTACCAAGTACAAGGGGTATTGTAATGTATCCAAAGTGAATGCATACATATCTACACACATAACACGCGCGGTGTCTAAGTTGTTTAGTCTGTAACTAAGAATTTGCTGACACCGCGTATTCTTCTGCTCCAACATTTTCATACGCTTTCAGCAAGTGCATTGAAGCAGCTTATGAATGTATGTACGAATATGTAAGCGTACGCTTGGCTACATGACTTTTGTTAGACTTAGTAAGAATGTGAGAATTAGAGTAAATATGTATATGTTTATGTAGTAACTAAGTAGCCCATAAGAAATGAAAGAATTATAAGGTATAAATACACTGACTTTTTTAAAATAAAGAAGAATTGGTACTCGGCACTCGAGGGTGCCTCTACCCACAATAATAATCTTGTTGAACATTTCTGATATCCGGCACTCAATGGTGCCTCTATCGAACTAAAACTCGTTCCAGTGCGGTTAAGTTCTGCAGCTAGTATAATTTTCTCCAGCATCAAATTTAAGAAATCGCACGATAGGGGGTCACTCTGTCTGAAACCTCGTTTAGTTTCGAACGGCTCGGAGAGGTCCTTCCCAATTCTGACTTAGCTGATGGTGTTGCTCAACGTCATTTTGCACAGCCGTATAAGTTTTGCGGGGAAACCAAATTCAGACATAGCGGCATATAGACAGCTCCTTTTCGTGCTGTCGAAGGCGGCTTTAAAGTCGACGAAGAGGTGATGTGTGTCGATTCTCTTTCCACGGGTTTTTTCCAAGATTAGATTTACCAGGTCTGAAGCCGCACTGATAAGGTCCAATCAGCCGGTTCACGGTGGGCTTCAATCTTTCGCACAATACACTTGAAAGGACCTTATATGCGATATAAGAAGGCTGATTCCACGATAGTTGGTGCATTTTGCAGTATCCCCCTTCTTGTGGACTGGGCAAAGAACAATTAGATTCCAACCGTCAGGCATGCACTCTTCCGCCCATATTTTGCTAAGAAGCTGCTGCATGCGCCTTACCAACTCCTCGCCGCCGTACTTGTATAGCTCCGCAGGCAATCTATCGCCGCACACGGCTTTGTTGTTTTTCAATCTGGTTATTGCTATTCTAACTTCGTCATAATCGGGGGGGGGGGGGGGGGGACATATATTCCATCATCATCCATTGCGAGATCGGGTTCTTCATCTCTGCGCGGTGAATTGCTGCCTCCATTTAGGAGCACAGAGAAGCGTTCCCTTCATAATCTAAGCACTCTCTGGACATCAGTTACAAGGTCGCCGCTTTCGTTCCTACAGGAGTTTGCCCCGGTCTTAAAACCTTCCGCCTGTCGCCGTATTTTTTGGTAAAATTTTCGGGCGTTATTCCTGTGGCTAGCAGCTCAATCTCCTCGCACTCACGCCTTTCTGCTTTTTTCTTCCTGAAAAGGCGTATCGCTTCCCTTTTCAACTCACGATAGCGTTCACACACTCCTCTTGTCGCGCTCGCTTTTAACGTAGCCCTGTAGCAGCGTCTTTTCTTTCGGTTGCAACGCGGCATTCTTCGTCGTACCAGTTGTTTTTTCGTGGTCGCCGGTAAACATTTTTTTCCTCGGCGGCAGTACGAGGTGCTTTGGAAATATGCTCCCACTGCTCCTGTATTCCTTCAGGATGAGTTGTGCTCTCAGAGAGCAGGTGTGAGAGTCGAGTTGCGAAATCATTGGCAGTCTGTTGTGTTTGAAGCTTTTCGACGTCTAGCTTTCCTTGTTTTTTGTGCCTTGGTTTTAGCCTCGTTGAGGCGGGTGCGTATTTTGGCTTCAACGAGATAATGGTCCGAGTCGATGTTAGGTCCTCGGATCGTGCGCACATCTAAAATACTGGAGGCATGCCGTCCGTCTATCACAACGTGATCGATCTGATTGCGAGTATTTCGATCAGGAGACAGCTATGTAGCTTGATGTATCTTTTTATGCATGAACCTCGTGCTAGATATAACCATGTTTCGAGCACCGGCAAAGTCAATCAGCCTCAGTCCGTTAGGAGAAGTTTCATTGTGTAGGCTGAAATTTCCGACTGTAGGGCCAAAAACTCCTTCTTTGCCCACCTTGGCGTTAAAGTCACCAATCACGAAATTTATATCGTGACAAGGGCAGCGCTCGTATGTGCGTTCTAATTGTTCATAAAAAGTGTCTTTCACCTCATCGTCTTTCTCCTCTGTCGGCGCATGGGCGCAGATGAATGATATATTAAAAAATTTTGCTTTTATTCGGATAGCGGCGAGACGTTCGTCCACAGGTGTGAACGCCAGAACTTGGCGACAAAGTCTCTCTCCCACCACGAATCCGACGCCGAAACTGCGCTTATTCGTATGGCCACTCCAATAGATGGCACAATTTTTGATAATCTTTCTTCCTTGCTTCTTTCAACGCATTTCTTGGATGGCGGTGATGTCAGATTTTGCTTTGACGAGGACATCAACCAGCCGGCAATCTGCACCAATCCCAGTCAGGGAGCGGACGTTCCAGGTGCATGCCCTCTATTCATTGTCCTTCAAACGTTTGCCATGGTCGTCATCAATAGAAAGGGTATTTATCCGAGGCTTGTTGTTATATTTCATTGGAGTATGGTTTTACATGGCGGGTCCCAAGCCCAGCGCACAACCCGCTCAGCGGGGGTGAAAATATTACTTGGCACGTTTATATAGCGAGCCGCTTGCTCCAAGACAGACGCCCGCTTGCAGCCGCACCTAGAGGTGTACAGACGCTGCCGATGAGATCTCCCCCCGGCTATCCCTTAAACCGATTATGTCAGAGTTGCCTAGCCAGGTTGTCACCTCCTCACATCCGTTTAGCGGCTAGTGAGCTGCTTGAACCGCATTCAAAAGAATCGCTCTGGCCATTCCCAGGTGAATGGCGGTCAGAAGCTTTCCCCACTTTCGTGGACTTCTTCTTACGGCTCCACCCCCTAAGCGACCATTACAAGGCATGTAAAATAAGGAAAGTTACGACAAGATCGGAAACTGAAAAGAATTCCAGTAATAACAGTAATAGAAATGATGAGAAGAAAAGTCATAAAGAGAATCCTATAGTATATGAAGCGCTTAATAAATGTGAAGTAAAAAGACTAGTCCAGCTCGTTTTCGATCCTCCGAAATTATATTTCAAAAAAGGAAAGAAAATTTGCAGTGAAATAAATATAGATAATCAAATTGCTTAGGCGAAGATTAACCTAGATCAATTCTTTACTAGGCTTATGAAAGAATCCGGCAATTTAAAAATAAATAAAATGCAGTTGTCCTCAGGAGACAAATTGTTTAAGTATACTCGAGTAAACACATTTAAAGATATTGGTACCAAATTTCTCAGAAATTTATCTATTGCATTTACTCCGTTGTGCATGTGACGGAAAATGATAAAATTAAAAAGATTCTTCAAAAATATCACGATGATCCTGTTTATGGTGGCCACCCAGGAATCAATCGTACAACTAATAAAATTAGACAAAAATATTACTGGAAAAATATGAAAAATGATATAAGAAAATTTATAAAGAAATGCGTAAATTTTAATAAAAATAAAATTAATAAAAATTTGAGAGGACCAATGATTGTGAAATAGATACAATTGGACCATTACCGAGATCATTAAATGGAAATGAATACGCTGTTACTCTGATATGTGATTTGACTAAATACCTAGTTGCAATTCCTATACAGAGCAAACAAGCAAAAACAGTAGCCAGACCCATATTCGAAAATTTCATCTTAATTTACGGAAGTATGAAAACAATTATAACGGATATGGGATCTGAATATAAAAATAGCTTGTTTAATGAACTATGTAAGCTTCTCAATATTAAGTCCAAAACATCTACGCCGTATCACCACCAAATTTTAGGCACTGTTGAACGTAGCCATAGAACTTTCAATGAATATGTGCGTTCTTACATATCCATTACCAAAGATGATTGGGATGAGTATCTTAAATATTTTGCATATTGTTACAAAACAACCACATCCACAGTTCATTGTTATTGCCCCCTCGAACTAGTTTCTGGTAAAAAACCCAAACTTACGAATTTTTACAAGAAAATACGGTAAGCCCATTATAAAATTATGAGGCTTACGATAAAGAAATTAAATATAGATTACAAATAGAACAGTATAGAGCCTTTAAATTAGAAAAAGAATCTAAAGAAAAACAAGAGCCTAGTTATTATTGTCTACAACTTCGAAGCTTTTTGAATGTGTTGTCAATGACAAGCTTTACTTTAGTATTAAGCACCTGATTTGCGCCAATCAACATGGTTTTGTCGCGGCCAGATCCACATTAACGAACCTCGCTGTCTTTTCTGAGGATTGCTACGCGGCATTTAGGTTGATACAATATACTTAGACTTCTGCAAGGCATTCGATAAAATTTCTCATAAAATTTTATTTGCGAAATTAGCTTGTTATGGGTTCCACTCTACGTTCCTACAGTGGATTAAATCTTACCTGCACAACAGAATTAGTGTTGTAAATATTGCCGGTGTTTATTCGAAACCATTTTGGGCCACCTCTGGAGTGCCCCAGGGCAGTATTCTGGGCCCTTTACTATTTATCTTGTTCATTAATGATATTAGCTCTTGCTTCTCATCTACAAAATTTCTGCTTTATGCTGATGATCTCAAGATCTATTCTGAGATCAGTTATTATAATGATGTCGTTGTTCTTCAATCTGAGATTAATAAGCTTTATATCTGGTGTGTTAAGAACCGTCTTTTCCTTAATATAAGTGCCATACTGTGACGTATGGTAAACTGCTGAGGCCACTTCATACCTCCTATCATATTGCAGACAATTTTCTTCGAACGAATCTTGAAGTTAAAGACTTGGGGGTATATTTCGACTCAAAGTTTAATTTTAACACTCACGCCAGCTTCACAATTTCTAAGGCGCTTTTAATGCTCAGACACCATTCCGCAAACTTCTTTGACCCCTACACACTCAAAGTTTTATACACGTCCTTTGTGCGGTCCAAACTTGAGTATGCGGCTTTCATTTGGCGGCCACACAGTTCACATCAACCGCCTGGAGCGGGTTCAAAAAATCTTCATGCGCTTCGCGCTTATTTCATTATAATTCTCTGAACCGATCCCGCCCTATGAGTCTCGATGCCAACTAATATCCTTACTATCCCTAAAAAATCGCAGAATTCTTTTGGCCTCGTTGTTTATTTTCGATCTTTTCACGGGCAAAATTGACTGCGCGTTGCTTCTTGAAAGACTATGCTTAAATACTCCCTGTAGAAACCTCCGTCACTTTGAAAGCTTTTTCATAGGGCTGAGTAGAACTGGTTATAACTCAAAAGCGCCTATTAACAGAGCCCTATCAGAAATTAATTGCTTCTCAAGTGTTTTGGATATTGATTTCTCCGACGCAAAATACACTTTTCAACTTAAACTAAAAAATTATTTAATCTGTAATAATATAAATTCTTTTTGCTAGTGTATTCCATAGCTTAATATAAGCTGGTTTATGTAATTTAGTCATAAGTGTCTGTACTAACCATTTGTTACTAGACTAAATAAATATATAAATAAATAAAAAATATTCACTATAAGGATATAAATAAATGAGATTCAGTGTTAGTTAAAAATGAAGCAGGCCATAAGTTAGATAGTAGATATTAAGGGCCCTATAAGGTAGAAAATATTGATAAAAATAATAATTTTACTTTAATACCCTATAAGGCAGAAAGCATAGATAGAAATAATAATAATTACGCTTTAAGAAATGAAAATAAAAAAAATTATAATACACAAAAATAGACTTAAATTACTTAAATAAATACATTTTATCTCGACTTAAATGTTCACTTTGCTCATTCATAAATTTCTACTAAACATGTACAAACAAACATATAAATCAAGAAAATTAATGTACGCAAAATAGGCACAAATCATTAAAAATAAAATCATTTCATTTTTTACTATCATAACCATAACCTTTTGCTTAAGCAAAATGTTAAAAAGAAAAGCAAAAATACAAAGTAAGAAAAATGTACCGCATGAATATATATATAAACAAATAAATATCTGAAATAAATAAAAATTACCAAGGGCAATCGCCAACGATTCTTTTTTGAAAAGGGAGGTGTAATGCATCCAAAGTGAATACATACATATATATACACATACACATAACACGAGCGGTGTCTAAGTTGTTTAGTCTGTAACTAAGAATTTGCTGACACCGCGTATTCCTCTGCTCCAACATTTTCACACGCTTTCAGCAAGTGAATTGCAGCAGCTTGTGAATGTGTGTACGAATGTGTAAGCGTACGCTTGGCTACATGACTTTTGTTAGACTTAGTAAGAATGTAAGAATTAGAGTAAATGTGTATATCCCTATACACATTATCCCTATACAACAAAGATACTTACTAACATATTTTGTGTCGTATCCATTTGTTATATTAGTTTTTACTTGCGAAAAATGCTAGGAAATTTACCAACCAGTGGGAAAAATAATTTCACTTGCAAAGTGTGTCAACACCCTTAACCAAAACAATTGTCACATTCTTCTTCTTATGCTTTTCTTGTAAAAAAATTTGTGAGATGGCTACTTTTCAATATCAGATGGCGCCAGTGTCGCTCATTTTACCGTTCTCCATAAAAATGCGTTCAATCTACTCATAATGCATAAGCTTATATTAAACTCATCTGTATGAAAAAGTGCTTATGTGTCGGGGCTTTTGCTTGCAGGAGACTTTCACAGCTACAAAAATTAAGGCGAATTTACACAGACACTTTGGTTGTGTTTCATTCATTAATTCATCTGTCGGGCGAAGTATCGAAAAATTTACATAAATGCTTTGGTTGCGTGCCTACGCGTTGACAACGCCATACGAAAAACAATGAAACACCGTACGTTATCTTTGCTTTGAAGTGACCAAAGCGTTTATATAATTCCCTTATGCATTTGTGTAAACAGCCTTAGAAGTGAAATTTTTCCATGTTACACGTGTGGCGCTTTATATTTTGACTCTAATTTAAATAAATTTTGCTTTCCGCATGTTTCCGAAATGTAGCAGGCTACAAATCTTCTAGTATTCTTATTTCCTTGGAAATATATGCAACTATTTCATCTGTAAATACTACAAAGTTTTATTAAACTATCAACTCAGCAACTCAGCTTGAAGTACTCTTACGTACGAAAAATGCAACTCTAGACCTGAGATTTGCATCAGGTGAGCGAGGCTGTCTGTAGTTTTGACGTTTATCGCTTAGCTGACACACTTGTATAGGTACACTATGGTTGACAATTTTCTGGGGTAGGAGTAACACTATTAAGGCTTTACCATTTACTTAGGCAACAATTTATTTCAGAAAAGAAAACGCTATTAGATACGATCCGTTACGGGTTTTCACTGCCTATATTTGTGCTTCATATAGTTTTTTAGCATCATAGCTATTGTAATAATCAATAGCATGAATACGCAAATTATTACTGCTAACCAAACATCTGGGACGTTTGGAACGTTTTTCGTATCTGATTCCATTGGTGGTTCATACTTGATTATCCTGCTCTCTGTTGTTTTAGAGCTTTATTTCCCTAATTCATACCCTGCTATTGCTATCATGATGCCTTGGGCTATTTTTGTCCACCACGACATTTTGAAATAAGTACATATAATTATTTTCCTGTTTCAGTGAATAAGGGGTAAATTCCAATAAAATATCTTTAATTTTTTTTGTTTCTTTAATCTAAATACTTTGTTATTCTAAAATTTTAAAATTTCTTAAAAATATTTAAATTTAGGTTAAAATTTTTAACATTTCAAAAATTTTATGATGTAATAGCTTAGTATAGTTTTTTTTCCCTTAACTAATTTTACAAAAATATCTAAAACTTTATTCCTAGGCGATTTTACTTCATCTTTATTTATTCATACATAAAATTTTCTCAGAGCTATTATAGTTTTAATATTGATCCCTATGAGGGAAAGCCATCCTAATCATCCTATGGATTTCATCTACTTGGGTCGTAGGGTTTACTACATCTTCTAGGGTTGGTTCCCTAGTCATTCCTATAATAGCCCAGAGCTTTTTTAATGTATTTAGTTCTTTCTCTAGATCCCTAGTTTTTAGAGTATTTTCGTCCCACCATTGGAAGGGGATTTTCGAGAAATCCCTCTGCATTTTAAATTACTCAATTAGTATTAACTCAAATAGGGAGATAGTTGTCACTTTCAATAGTAAAAAATTTTCAGTAGTAAAAATTTAATTAAATCTTTTTGTTTCAAAACATTCCCACAATTAAGGAGTTGAATGGCGTCTACATAATCATACCAATTTACTGGTTTAACTAACTAACATTTTGAATTTTAATTTTTAATAAATTTTTTTTTCAATATATTTTTCTTTTAATTTTAACATTTAGTTTTTTCATTTTACTTAGATAATTTTTCTGAATTCACCTAGTCCTAATAAAAAAAAAAAAAATTCCCAAGCAAGAACAAAAGTATTTGCTAATGGTTCAGCGTCCATGAGACCGCTCAATTTGTTCTAAACCATATTCTTATATTATTCTAAAAAATGTTTGATCCTCTTGCTACCAATCCTGTTTTGCTGCCAGTCTGGGATACTATTCCACTCTATTTATGCATTAGCCGTATTGTTCTTTCTCCATGAATATCTATTTTGTAATGTCCTTCGTCATTTTTTTGATAGCATATTCCGGCTCTGGGATGTTAGCACCCCATTTCTGGAATTTTATAACAAAACATATGCCAAATAATTGGTCATAATTGGTCAGCAGGTTTCAGTAATTGGTCAGCATTAGAAAAAATTTTATGGAAATTTTAAAATTTTCATGGTCGGGTGTGGGATGTTAGCACCCTATTTCTGGAATTTTATAACAAAACCTATGCTAAATAATTGGTCACTAATTGGTCATAATTGGTCAGCGGGTCCCACTAATTGGTCAGCCATAGAAAATTTTTTATGGCCATTTAAAGTTTTCCAAGGGAAACACAATTTTCCTGTTTAAACACCCTGTATACATAAATTTTCCAAAAAAAATTATGCCAATTAATTGGTCATAATTGGTCACCAGGTTTCGTTAATTGGTCAGCCATAGGAACTTTTTAATTAATTTTTAAAGTTTTCTTTGTTATCGGATGTTACCCTGTTATCGGATGTTAGCACCCCATCGGTGGATTTTGAATTCGAAAGGTATGCCAAATAATTGGCCACTAATTGGTCATAATTGGTCAGCGGGTCCCACTAATTGGTCAGCCATAGAAAATTTTTTATGGCCATTTAAAATTTTCCAAGGGAAAAACAAATTTTCCTGTCTAAACACCCTGTATACATAAATTTTCCGAAAAAAATTATGCCAATTAATTGGTCACTAATTGGTCAGGAGGTTTCGTTAATTGGTCAGCCATAGGAACTTTTTAATTAATTTTTAAAATTTTCTTTGTTATCGGATGTTACCCTGTTATCGGATGTTAGCACCCCATCGGTGGATTTTGAAATCGAAAATCATGCCAAATAATTGGTCACTAATTGGTCATAATTGGTCAGCAGGTCCCACTAATTGGTCAGCCATAGAAAATTTTGTATGGCCATTTAAAGTTTTCCAAGGGAAAAACAATATTCCTGTTTAAACACCCTGTATACATAAATTTTCCAAAAAAAATTATGCCAATTAATTGGTCATAATTGGTCACCAGGTTTCGTTAATTGGTCAGCCATAGGAACTTTTTAATTAATTTTTAAAGTTTTCTTTGTTATCGGATGTTACCCTGTTATCGGATGTTAGCACCCCATCGGTGGATTTTGAATTCGAAAGGTATGCCAAATAATTGGTCACTAATTGGTCATAATTGGTCAGCGGGTCCCACTAATTGGTCAGCCATAGAAAATTTTTTATGGCCATTTAAAGTTTTCCAAGGGAAACACAATTTTCCTGTTTAAACACCCTGTATACATAAATTTTCCAAAAAAAATTATGCCAATTAATTGGTCATAATTGGTCACCAGGTTTCGTTAATTGGTCAGCCATAGGAACTTTTTAATTAATTTTTAAAGTTTTCTTTGTTATCGGATGTTACTCTGTTATCAGATGTTAGCACCCCATCGGTGGATTTTGAAATCGAAAATCATGCCAAATAATTGGTCACTAATTGGTCATAATTGGTCAGCAGGTCCCACTAATTGGTCAGCCATAGAAAATTTTGTATGGCCATTTAAAGTTTTCCAAGGGAAAAACAATATTCCTGTTTAAACACCCTGTATACATAAATTTTCCAAAAAAAATTATGCCAATTAATTGGTCACTAATTGGTCATAATTGGCCAGCAGGTTTCGTTAATTGGTCAGCCATAGGAACTTTTTAATTAATTCTTAAAATTTTCTTTGTTATCGGATGTTATCGTGTTATCGGATGTTAGCACCGCATCGGTGGATTTTCGATTCGAAAGGTATGCCAAATAATTGGTCACTAATTGGTCATAATTGGTCAGCGGGTCCCACTAATTGGTCAGCCATAGACAATTTTTTATGGCCATTTAAAGTTTTCCAAGGGAAAAACAATTTCCCTGTTTAAACACCCTGTATACATAAATTTTCCAAAAAAAATTATGCCAATTAATTGGTCACTAATTGGTCACCAGGTTTCGTTAATTGGTCAGCGATAGGAACTTTTTAATTAATTTTTAAAGTTTTCTTTGTTATCGGATGTTACCCTGTTATCGGATGTTAGCACCCCATCGGTGGATTTTCCATTCGAAAGGTATGCCAAATAATTGGTCACTAATTGGTCATAATTGGTCAGCTGGTCCCACTAATTGGTCAGCCATAGAAAATTTTGTATGGACATTTAAAATTTTCCAAGGGAAAAACAATTTTCCTGTTAAACACCCTGTATACATAAATTTTCCAAAAAAAATGATGCCAATTAATTGGTCACTAATTGGTCAGCAGGTTTCATTAATTGGTCAGCAATAGGAACTTTTTAATTAATTTTTAAAGTTTTCTTTGTTATCGGATGTTACCCTGTTATCGGATGTTAGCACCCCATCGGTGGATTTTGAATTCGAAAAGCATGCCAAATAATTGGTCACTAATTGGTCATAATTGGTCAGCGGGTCCCACTAATTGTTCAGCCATAGAAAAATTTTTATGGCCATTTAAAATTTTCCAAGGGAAAAACAGTTTTCCGGTCTACACACCCTGTATACATAAATTTTCCAAAAAAAATTATGACAATTAATTGGTCACTAATTGGTCATAATTGGTCAGCAGGTTTCATTAATTGGTCAGCCATAGGAACTTTTTAATTAATTTTTAAAATTTTCTTTGTTATCGGATGTTAGCACCCCATCGGTGGATTTTGAAATCGAAAAGCATGCCAAATAATTGGTCACTAATTGGTTATAATTGGTCAGTGGGTCCCACTAATTGGTCAGCAATAGGAAATTTTTTATGGCCATTTAAAGTTTTCCAAGGAAAATCAATTTTCCTGTCTAGACACCCTGTATACATAAATTTTCCAAAAAAAATTATGCCAATTAATTGGTCACTAATTGGTCATAATTGGCCAGCAGGTTTCGTTAATTGGTCAGCCATGGGAACTTTTTAATTAATTTTTAAAGCTTTCTTTGTTATCGGATGTTATCGTGTTATCGGATGTTAGCACCCCATCGGTGGATTTTCAAATCGAAAAGTATGTCAAATAATTGGTCACTAATTGGTCATAATTGGTCAGCGGGTCCCACTAATTGGTCAGCCATAGAAAATTTTTTATGACCATTTAAAGTTTTCCAAGGAAAATCAATTTTCCTGTCTAGACACCCTGTATACATAAATTTTCCAAAAAAATTATGCCAATTAATTGGTCACTAATTGGTCAGCAGGTTTCGTTAATTGGTCAGCCATAGGAACTTTTTAATTAATTTTTAAAATTTTCTTTGTTATCGAATGTTATCGTGTTATCGGATGTTAGCACCCCATCGGTGGATTTTGAATTCGAAAATCATGCCAAATAATTGGTCACTAATTGGTCAGCGGGTCCCACTAATTGGTCAGCCATAGAAAAATTTTTATGGCCATTTAAAATTTTCCAAGGGAAAAACAGTTTTCCTGTCTACACACCCTGTATACATAAATTTTCCAAAAAAAATTATGCCAATTAATTGGTCACTAATTGGTCATAATTGGTCAGCAGGTTTCGTTAATTGGTCAGGCATAGGAACTTTTTAATTAATTTTTAAAGTTTTCTTTGTTATCGGATGTTAGCACCCAATCGGTGGATTTTCAAATCGAAAAGTATGTCAAATAATTGGTCACTAATTGGTCATAATTGGTCAGCGGGTCCCACTAATTGGTCAGCCATAGACAGTTTTTTATGACCATTTAAAGTTTTCCAAGGAAAATCAATTTTCCTGTCTAGACACCCTGTATACATAAATTTTCCAAAAAAAATTATGCCAATTAATTGGTCACTAATTGGTCAACAGGTTTCGTTAATTGGTCAGCCATAGGAACTTTTTTATTAATTTTTAAAGTTTTATTTGTTATCGGATGTTATCGTGTTATCGGATGTTAGCACCCCATCGGTGGATTTTGAATTCGAAAAGCATGCCAAATAATTGGTCACTAATTGGTCATAATTGGTCAGTGGGTCCCACTAATTGGTCAGCCATAGACAATTTTTTATGGTCATTTAAAGTTTTTCAAGGAAAACCAATTTTCCTGTCTAGACACCCTGTATACATAAATTTTCACAAAAAAATGATGCCAATTAATTGGTCACTAATTGGTCATAATTGGTCAGTGGGTCCCACTAATTGGTCAGCCATAGACAATTTTTTATGGCCATTTAAAGTTTTCCAAGGGAATTACAATTTTCCTGTCTAAATACCCTGTATACATAAATTTTCCCAAAAAAAATTATGCCAATTAATTGGTCACTAATTGGCCATAATTGGTCAGCAGGTTTCGTTAATTGGTCAGCCATAGGAACTTTTTAATTTATTTTTAAAGTTTTCTTTGTTATCGGGTTATCGGATGTTACTCTGTTATCGGATGTTAGCACCCATCGGCGGATTTCCATATCGAAAAGTATGCCAAATAATTGTTCACTAATTGGTCATAATTGATCAGTGGGCCCCACTAATTGGTCAGCAATAGGAAATTTTTTATGGCCATTTAAAATTTTCCAAGTGAAAAATATTTTTCCTGCGATACCCTGTATACATAAATCTTCCAATACAAGTTATGCCAATTAATTGGTCACTAATTGGTCATAATTGGTCAGCAGGTTTCGTTAATTGGTCAGCCATAAATTATGCTAATTAATTTGTCACTGATTGGATATAATTGGTCAGTAGGTCCCACTAATTGGTCAGCCATAGACAATTTTTTATGGTGATTTAGAAATTTTCAAGTTAAATAAAATTTTCCTGTCTAGACACCCTGTACACATGGAATTTCCAAAAAAAATTATGCCAGTTAAATGTTCACTTATTCTTTATAATTTCTCAGTAGTAGGTCAATTATTTATCCCCTAACCATAAAGAAAATGCGCTTACCGTTTTCAACAACTTTTCCCGGTTGCACTAAAAACTTGGTCATTCCATAATGCTTTCTTAATAATTGTTGTTTTTATCTTACGTGGCATCACAGTCGAAAAATGCGCACAGAAGGCGTAAAGCTTAAATACAACATTGCTTATATTTGCATAAAAGAAGCAATAGCAGAGATAATACGACTTGCGACTAAATGGATTCGTTCGCAGGTTCGAATCCGTCTATTTTATTTTATTTTTTTTTTTTTTTCATTTAATTCTTTTAACATATTTTTTTAATTAATAATTTTATTATTTAAGTATTTTTTTTATTTAAAATATATTACTTTCCTTCCAAATTAAATATAACAATCATATGTTATAGACGTATACAACACAAATCTGCTTACAGCACCAAATTAAATACCTTTAGCTTAATCTCAAAAATAAACAATCATATGTAGACATAAAGCAAGTACAAGTATTGTTAAAAGTGTTACAAAATCACTTAACAATAAAAAAAGCAGCTAAACAGAGAATACAATATGAAATGTTGTTCAATTTGCTTAGAGAATTGACGTTTCACAAATTGATCATCCATAGAAGATTTTTTATTAAGGTTTAAACTTGATCGAGGTACCAAGTTACTTGTCCAGACATTCTGTATAGTTACATGTTTGAAAAAATATATATGCCAATTAGTAAGTCACCATTGGTTATGACTTTTCAGTAGGTTTTATTAATTAGAAACTCTTCCATAAATTTTTTATATTTTTCGTTATCGGCTACATTTATACTAAAACATAAACCCCGTTTTGAATATGACAAATTAGTATAACAATTCATTATTTACAGACCAACAAAACCAACATAACATTATATTTCATATTTGGTAAAAGTTTGATGTAACTTTAATTAAGTTTTAATAGCTGTCAGCTTTAACCCATACGTTTTTGCGGAGTATTTTCTTACTGGGAATTTGAGCTTATACGAATGTTGGCATGTAACTAGATGCAACCCAGTGTTGCCGTTCTCAAATTACCCAAAAAAACAATTTTCAATTCCCCAAAATATCAAAATTTCGTCAAATAAATTGTTTTGTTGCTTAGTGATAGGCAAAATAAGTTAACTTCGAACTTGTGACGACTGTAAATTACTTTGAAGCTGTAAAATAAATTGAAGCTAATTTCATTTTGACTATAGCAAGCTATGTTAGCCATTGTATCGTAAGCGCGAAATTATGGATTTCTATTTTTTTAAGTGAATACCTCGCAAGTGATAGTGTAAAATTTCGGGAAATAATAAGAAGTTTATTTTATTTTTTGGTTTGTTTGTGATTTCATGTCATCACAATTATATCGTATTTATGAATTTCAAAATGTTCCTACTCATAAAATTTTGGACACATGTCTTTACTTTCCAATGAACATTGGGTGGGTATCATACTAAATATAATTGAACAATATTTCACACCCATTTTCTGCTCTTTGTTTCCTTTCTGAGATTGTAAGACAAAGGAAGACTTTCCGGTTACCCATATTTTGTATTTTGACATGTATTATTTTTGTTTACTTTAAACATTTTTGTGTAAGCCATAAAAGCGACTAAGGCTTATAGCATATAAGAACATTGTAAAATAAGACATATAGGTTTCATAATTTGGTAATAGTCTAGTTGAGGGGGAGACTGCTAAGACGCGTCCCAAAATATCGAGAGAGGTGTTAAAAGACGCGTATTGACCTCGAAAATAATAATCCTAAGTAGGAAAATAAAAACTTTAACTCGTTCAAAAGATATTAACGAAAAACCGAAAAATGACCCGCGGGTTCCTCCGAAACCGGGGATGGTATCCATAGTATTTTTGTCCAGAACACGTTTCTGCGTATAAAAAATTACCCTCGGTGGGTCCAACACCGGTTTAGGGACCAAAACTATATGCGCGCAAAACGCTTATGTTCACAATTTTTTTGTGGGTACTACAACATTACAACAACCACTTGATAATCGCCAACTTCAACTGCAAATATCTCCGGACAGATATACAATTTTTATTTTTCGCCTTCGGATTATTGTTGTCGAGGTCAATACGGGTCTTTTGACACCTCTCTCGATATTTTTGTAGCGTAGTAGCAGTCGACTCAACTAGAATTTTACCCATAATTTAACGCAATCACGCCAATACTGGCCATGACTTCATGGGGTCGGAATAAAAAAATTATTTTCAGCCGTGAGCTTTAATAAATTCTGCAAACTACTGCAACTGTAGCCAACGAAACACGACGCAACCGAAATAGTGAAGTAAAAAATTTATTTAAGACTTTTCATGGAACTCCGTGCCTTCAGAGGTAATAAAGAAGAGCGTACTCGAAAATTACCCACGCGCTTTCGAAACTCCCCAAATTTAGCGAATTACCCAGAAAACGGCAACACTGGCAACAATATAAAATCTAACTGTTTGCAATTAAACCAATATAACCCAGTTAGCATTAATACATTAATATGATTAGAGAGTACAAAGTTTTATGAAAAAACCTGATTCCCTTTATTATGTATATTTATACATATTTTATATATTAAAATGTTAACAAATGTTGATTAAGTAATAACTATTTATTCATATTCATCTCTCTTAATTCTGTCATCGCTTAAAGAAAGGGTTGATTTTTATGTAAATGGTTATTTAACTATATCAACCCCGATTACAGAGAATAAACTAATAAACTGAGTAATAATATCCTTGTTTTTTACACGGATATACGTCTATGTTTGCGGTTAAAAAAACGCTCATCCTCACTCAGGTAATGGTTAGGGGACCTATCTGGCGGCAACTAGCTACAGAACATGTTGTACCGAAAAGCGGAGACACACACCTCTGTTGGCAATAGTGTATAACCTATAGCTGAATCGGTTGCGGTGAACAGTGGACACACACCATTTGTAGAGTTAATACATAGAAAGGACCTTTTTCTTCTTTAACATGGTTTATCTATTCTGGGTGATTGGTACCTAATTTTATAAACGATATAAAAAATCACTGCCCCGTTTCCTTGTACTGGCATGGCCTTGCTGTCCAGTTAGACAAGCTGCTGACCAAAGAGGAAATTCCAAAGCACTTGTTTTAAAAAAGTCATCGATAAAACGTTTGTTATAGAATTCGTTGCTTTCTCTTCCTATTTCAGCAACTTCCTCTGCTGATTGCCGAATTCTACTAATCCATGTTTTCACAGTGGGGCTGCATTCGTTTGAGTTATCGTCCACATTTTGTCCAATTTCATCTGTGGGAGTATATCTATCTTCACTTAGATTGAAAGTGCGATCACCAAATGCCTTTTCCAAATCCCTTCTTGTATCGTTTACTGTCTTACCATGAGATAAAGTTGAGTCATTATATTGATTTAAACAGACGATACAGAGACTTTTCAGGATTGATTCGAATTCGGCCAAATTTTGAGCGTCAATCAACAATGCAATGCAAAATAGGTAAAACTTTCTTATCTGGCTGTTCTCTATTGCTATGATGCACTTCCATTGATGCGGTTCCTACTCAATGGATCATCGGAGGCCACCAAAAATAATGTCTCAATATATGTTTTTATATTTTGTTCATTGAACGCTAGAGCTAGAGTATTAATCAACGCTCTCGAGCAATCACACGCCACCTCATCTGGCTGAGGAGCACCCATTCGTTTCCACTTTTTCAGCCATAACTCTATTAAAATTGTGCTTTGATCATCTGTCAAAAGCTGGTGCACGGATATTGTGGATTGGCTAAAATTAATTACGATAACATATAAAAATATATGGCCACTTTGTTTCCCCTTGTCATATACAATTTTTTTGCAGATGGTCCCTGTTCCATCTATGGCTATTGTCGAATTCTGCTTTTTAATTTTCATCAAATTTTGGTAACGCTTGTATGCATGCAGCTGGACGTTTGATCCGTAGAACACATAAAATTTATCTTTTTTTATGTCTCTGATGAAGTTATTAAACTCGGAGCTATATCTCATATTCTCAATGGCTTTTATGACACCAATTTTTTCCTTCCCAATTCCCAACTTGCCATCGCGATATTCTTTGACACACTTTTGAACGACTGCTGCTGTCGGAATAGTAGGAGGTATGCGTTGGGTTTGTAGTCCACAAACTTGGCTTTTGAGCCAATTTTTAGCTCCAACAGTGGCAGCTTCTTCACCAATCCAAGCACGCTTCAGTTTTCGTGTAGGTCTACGGACATTCTCATGTTGTAGATCAAAAACCGTGTCTCTACATCTGACACGTAACACTACAGGAAACGTCTCTGGAACGGAGTCAATAAATCCATAAAATGGATTATTGCAAGCTTGGCTTTTGCACTTCCCCGGATCGTTACGTGATGAGCTGCGCCCTCCCTCTCGTAGATCTTGGCATTTTTAAATACAAAGGCGCATTTGGACTCGCTTACTTTCAGGAATTCTTCCGTTGTGTAATCAGTCCAAGCATATCTCTGCAAAACGGGGTAATTTCGGTCATCATAGTTAACACTATTATCCTCACGAAGTTTTTTGTAGAAGTTCTCAGATACTTTAATTTCGAACTCTTCCAGATCGGGGGCCTCCCAATCTTCCTCGCTGTAATTGTCGTTAAATGTAGTATCAATTTCATTCCCAAAAGACTGCGTTGAATTGAAAGTATTCTCCACCATAGGGTTTGAGTCGGTTGTAGGATACAACTTTGTCCATATATCACGCCGATTTTCGCGGCATTCTCTGTGGACGTCTCGCTCTTTCCATTTTCCGTTGAACCTCTCGCTTATTTTCGACCAAATAGGATGCGATGGTCCCGGAAGCAGTGTTCTATCTTCAGGTAGATGATCCAAAAACTCTTTAAGTACAGTCAGGCAGTCATATAGCGGCACTCTGGAAGCTCGGCCAGGCTTTTTCTTGGAGTAGCAATCCGCTAAACAACTCGTTATCTCACAACACAAGCTTCGCAATCAAATAGCAATGACTTTTTCCGCGAAAACTTTAGCGAATATTTGAAATGTATATCTTAACATTCTGTATCGTAAAAAAAAAATAGCTTGATTACGCGTTAATCATTCAACAAGTTCAGAAAAGGCTGACTGAAAGTACTTCAGTTTCTGTACTATTTATACAAAAATTCTTTTCTTTGTTTTTAAAAAATAACGAATATTTGCTACCAAGGAAAAGTGTTATTTCAGAATATTGAGCATTTTTTTTAATATTTACCGTCAACCTATTACATCTTAGTGCACATGGCACTTGGTAAAGATTTGTTATCATCGACTACCTAAAACTAACCACATTTGAAAGTTCCTTCTTGAATTAATGTGTTCTGTGTGACTACTTGTTATACAATACTAAAGTATTTAATTTGGCAAATTACTAGATTTAAAAACGCTAAGTTTGTACCGTTATAGTGGCTTTCATGACTTAGTAATATATGTAGGAAGCAAAGTTTGTAGATACAACAAGATTGAGTATGTATCAAATAAATTCATTACATATAATTTAATTAATGAGAGAGAAATTACTCGCTAAGTAAACTCTATTTCTAAACAGAGCTTTTTAAGTTTTTTTCGGAATCTTTATAAACATTTTGAAATTATTACATATGTATGTACAACAAAACCATAGTGCAAAAGCGAAAATTCACGCAAAGTAATTCCAATTTCTAGTTGGCTTTTATTGTACAGATTCCAATTTTGTTTGGTCCCATAGCAATTTTCGAAACATGAAAATCTTTTATTTTTCAAAATAATAAAACTTTAGCACCACTAGTGAGAGCTCATTAAATGTTAAATTCCGTTATTGTGCTTGTAGCAGAAAAACTAAGAGACTAATGTAACTACCTGTGTACATGGGTAGCTTACGAATAATACTCCTACGGCTGGGCATGCCGCACATTGTGAAACCGTATAATAAGGACATCCCATCTTGTGCACTATTCAATTCCTTAATCAGGCAAACTAATATAAATCACGCTTGATGAATAGACCTGTTGTTTAAATTTTGTTATGATTGCACACTAGCTGAAATTGAATTTGTGCCTGAAATAAATCTGATCTATAAGATGAAAATATAACAGCACTACGTGGTAGACAAGTTTTGAATATTTTGGTTATTTTAAAATTAAAATAATAAAACCGTACTTTTGTTTTGGGAAAATTATGAATTAGTGCGGTAAGGACATTTACAAGTTTTCTTTGCTTCAAATGAGTAGGTTATGTTTTTGTTATGTTATTACCTAGTATCACTACTGTAGCAACAACGTTAGTACTCGTACATATCTATACATCTATAAGGAAAATAATTACTAATAATAACCGATTTTAAACATATTCCTTATTATATTTTGTATTTATATTTCATTTACCAAGCTATGTATATGTGAAACCTTTTTGCCGTAAAGATAGAATATTGTATCTATAATAAATATCTTATTTGTTCTTTTACGAGAAACATATACATATTTTGAACTGAATTTGGACCTAAGTACATAAGTCCCTTCACCAACAATTTGCATGTTATGGAAATACCCATACTAGTTTAGCCCCTGTACGCCCATATTTTCACCGAATGCACGCTAAATGAAAGTTTAAATATGTCATAAAGAACTAAATAATACGCCCACTTTACGCAAATAAGTATAACAAAGAACATCATAATATGATGGTACTTAGTGAATTCAGTAAATAGACGAAGATCAATTTTCTTTGTTTGGTTATGATGTTAGTTTTCGTTTAGCAACAAATTGCGAATACACTTACTAAAAAATATGTATGTAGCTGCTTTTCAGATTAGAGATAAACCAGTAAAGGAAACGGGGCAGTGATTTTTTATATCGTTTATAAAATTAGGTACCAATCACCCAGAATAGATAAACCATGTTAAAGAAGAAAAAGGTCCTTTCTATGAAATAATTATTTAATAATGGACATTCGCAATATTGTTCCACTCCATCCCAGTAATTAAAAAATGGATTTAAGCATGGAAGTTTTCTCGCCAAAACAAAGTTAACTCATTGCTAACCCCAGTTATTAGCATTTTTTTTACATCTTATATGGACTGCTAAGCGTTAAACTTTATCTTACTTACTTACTTACTTAATTGGCGCTTAACCGTCTAAACGGTTATGGCCGTCCAACAAGGCGCGCCAGTCGCTCCTTCGCTCCGCCAACCGGCGCCAATTGGTCACACCAAGGGAGGTTAAATCGTTTTCCACCTGGTCCTTCCAACGGAGTGGGGGCCGCCCTCTACCTCTGCTTCCATAGGCGGGTTCCGATAGAAACACTTTCTTGGCCGGAGCATCATCTTTCATTCGCATAACATGGCCTAGCCAGCGCAGCCGCTGCGTTTTAATTCGCTGGACTATGTTGATGTCTGCGTATAGCTCGTACAGCTCATCATTAAATCTTCTTCGGTACTCGCCATCGCCAACGCGTAGAGGTCCATAAATCTTTCGAAGAACTTTTCTCTCGAACACTCCCAAAGCCGCTTCATCTGCTGTTGTCATGGTCCATGCTTCTGCCCCATATAGCAGGACGGGTACGATTAGTGACTTGTAGAGTATGATTTTCGTTCGCCGAGAGAGGACTTTACTTTTCAATTGCCTACCTAGTCCAAAGTAGCATTTATTGGCAAGATTGATTCTATTCTTCTGAAATTGCTGCGCAGAAAATTAGTACTCCTAAATTTCAATACGCATTATACTCAGTTGTAACTGAAATATGTGTCTATGTTTCACCTCTATGTATTAACTCTACAAATGGTGTGTGTCCACTGTACACCGCAACCGATTCAGCTATAGGTTATACACTATTGCCAACAGAGGTGTGTGTCTCCGCTTTTCGGTACAACATGTTCTGTAGCTAGTTGCCGCTAGATGGGTCCCCTAACCATTACCCGAGTGAGGATGAGCGTTTTTTTAACCGCAAACATAGACGTATATCCGTGTAAAAAACAAGGCTATTATTCCTCAGTTTATTAGTTTATTCTCTGTAATCGGGGTTGATATAGTTAAATAACCATTTACATAAAAATCAACCCTTTCTTTAAGCGATGACAGACTTAAGAGAGATGAGTATGAATAAATAGTTATTACCTAATCAACATTTGTTAACGTTTTAATATATAAAATATGTATAAATATACATAATAAAGGGAATCAGGTTTTTTCATAAAACTTTGTACTTTCTAATCATATTAATGTATTAATGCTATCTGGGTTATATTGGTTTAATTGCAAACAGTTAGATTTTATATTGTTGCCAGTGTTGCCGTTTTCTGGGTAATTCGCTAAATTTGGGGAGTTTCGAAATCGCGTGGGTAATTTTCGAGTACGCTCTTCTTTATTACCTATGAAGGAGTTCCATGAAAGGTCTTAAATAAATTTTTTACTTCACAATTTCGTCGTGTTTCGTTGGCTACAGTTGCAGTAGTTGCAGAATTTATTAAAGCTCACGGCTGAAAATAATTTTTTTATTCCGACCCCATGAAGTCATGGCCAGTATTGGCGCGATTGCGTTAAATTATGGGTAAAAGTCTAGTTGAGTCGACTGCTAATACGCTACAAAAATATCGAGAGAGGTGTCAAAAGACCCGTATTGACCTCGACAACAATAATCCGAAGGCGAAAAAGAAAAACTGTATATATGTCCGGAGATATTTGCAGTTGAATTTGGCGATTATCAAGTGGTTGTTGTAATGTTGTAGTAACGAAAAATATAAAAAATTTATGGAAGAGTTTCTAATTAATAAAACCTACTGAAAAGTCATAACCAATGGTGACTTACTAATTGGCATATATATTTTTTCAAACATGTAACTACACAGAATGTCTGGACAAGTAACTTGGTTCCTCGATCAAGTTTAAACCTTAATAAAAAATCTTCTATGGATGATCAATTTGTGAAACGTCAATTCTCTAAGAAAATTGAACAACATTTCATATTTTATTCTCTGTTTAGCTGCTTTTTTTTTATTGTTAAGTGATTTTGTAACACTTTTAACAATACTTGTACTTGCTTTATGTCTACATATGATTGTTTATTTTTGAGATTAAGCTTGTAACGTAGCAAATGCTACGCCACAATATCTATTTTCTATTTAGCGCCCACCCCTAACATCATATTTTCCATTTACTGCCCACCCCTAGTAGTGTATGTACCGACATACATATATACATACATACCGGCCCAGCAACCATCGCGCAAGCACAAAGCAAGCCAGCGATGGTGAACGCACAATGCTTGGGAATTGTCATTCGTGGCGCGCTGTGCGCGACAATGCGAGCATAATTCCCAACGTGTTCATAGTTACCTATGAATAAGATGATTGGCCGGAATACACTAGGCACACTTCGCCGTAGGTAAGTGATGTGCGTGTCGGCCGCCACTGGCGGTCGACAAGGGGTGCCCTTTGGGTTAGGAGGGTGCGTTACAAGGTCGGTTCCACCGATGGTACGCCCCCCCCCTGCTTATCGGAAACCCCGCAGGTTTACCCACATTTCCGGTGAGTAAGACGGGATTCACACCCCTTATTACTCATCGGAAAGGTAATGCACGAGCAGCCTTCTCGGGTAGGAAGGAAACCCGTCCCAACGCCATTGGCGGGGCGGATTTCCCCACTACTCTAGTAGACTGCTCGAGCCAATATAAATACATTGTAGGGACTCCCTTTGGGTCGAAAGTTACAAGGTCGGTTCTGCCGATGGTACTTCCCCCCCGGCCTATTGGGCAACCCTAATATTTTGCTATCATCTCCTCTGAGTAAGACGGGACTCACCCCCCCCCCCCCCCTATTACTCAGAGGAAGGGTAATGCACGGATATACGGCTCAGGTAAGAGGGGAACACTTCCCAACGCCTGCGGCGGGACAAACTCCCCTACTACCCGAGCCAATATATTGTAGTTAGTTAGCCTCATACTAATATACACACTTCGCCGTAGGTACCATCATCATCGCGATCCCGATCCACGGACATCCCATCCCGAAGCCTAGCCATCCGTTGTCATAGCTATTTGGTGAGAGCCACCGTCATCCAGTACTCTCTCTCTGGGCGTGATCCTATCTACCGCCGTCACTACTACCGCCGTTAGCACCCCTTAGCGAGAGCCACCGTCGTCTCCACCATCTCGGCCACCGCTAGCTAGCACTCTATCTCTCTCTCTGCGGAGACCCGTCGTCCTTGGATTATAATATCAGCGATACTACTTAGTGAACATCTCTCTCTCTCCTGGATTCAAAGTTGTGGATATTTTAGCCTGAGAGCCGCGTGTGTGTGTGTGTTCGAAATCAAAACACTAATTTACTGTGTATTTTTTTAGGTGGGGGAAGTGGGACCTCCATCCGACTCTGGATTGACTTGAGCATACCTCAGCCTTTGACCAAACCCACCTCATAAGCTAAAGGTATTTAATTTGGTGCTGTAAGCAGATTTGTGTTGTATACGTCTATAACATATGATTGTTATATTTAATTTGGAAGGAAAATAATATATTTTAAATAAAAAAATACTTAAATAATAAAATTATTAATTAAAAAAATATGTTAAAAGAATTAAATGAAAAAAAATAAAATAAATTAAAATAAATGGATTCGAACCTGCGAACGAATCCATTTAGGCGCAAGTCGTATTATCTCTGCTACTGCTTCTTTTATGCAAATACAAGAAATGTTGTATTTAAGCTTTACGCCTTCTGTGCGCATTTTTCGACTGTGATGCCACGTAAGATAAAAATAATTATTAAGAAAGCATTATGGAATAACCAAGTTTTTAGTGCAACTGGGAAAAGTTGTTGAAATCGCTAACCGCATTTTCTTTATGGTTAGGGGATAAATAATTGACCTACTACTGAGAAATTATAAAGAATAAGTGAACATTTAACTGGCATAATTTTTTTTGGAAATTCCATGTGTACAGGGTGTCTAGACAGGAAAATTTTATTTAACTTGAAAATTTCTAAATCGCCACAAAAAATTGTCTATGGCTGACCAATTAGTGGGACCTACTGACCAATTATATCCAATCAGTGACAAATTAATTAGCATAATTTATGGCTGACCAATTAACGAAACCTGCTGACCAATTATGACCAATTAGTGACCAATTAATTGGCATAACTTGTATTGGAAGATTTATGTATACAGGGTATCTAGGCAGGAAAAATATTTTTCCCTTGGAAAATTTTAAATGGCCATAAAAAATTTCCTATTGCTGACCAATTAGTGGGGCCCACTGATCAATTATGACCAATTAGCGAACAATTATTTGGCATGATTTTCGATTTCAAAATCCACCGATGGGGTGCTAACATCCGATAACAGGGTAACATCCGATAACAAAGAAAATTTTAAAAATTGATTAAAAAGTTCCTATGGCTGACCAATTAACGAAACCTGCTGACCAATTATGACCAATTAGTGACCAATTAATTGGCATAATTTTTTTTTGGAAAATTTATGTATACAGGGTGTTTAGACAGGAAAATTTGTTTTTCCCTTGGAAAATTTTAAATGGCCATAAAAAATTTTCTATGACTGACCAATTAGTAGGACCCGCTGACCAATTATGACCAATTAGTGACCAATTATTTGGCATACCTTTCGAATCGAAAATCCACCGATGGGGTGCTAACATCCGATAACACGATAACAGCCGATAACAAAGAAAACTTTAAAAATTAATTAAAAAGTTCCTATGGCTGACCAATTAACGAAACCTCCTGACCAATTAGTGACCAATTAATTGGCATAATTTTTTTGTGAAAATTTATGTATACAGGGTGTCTAGACAGGAAAATTGGTTTTCCTTGGAAAACTTTAAATGGCCATAAAAAATTGTCTATGGCTGACCAATTAGTGGGACCCACTGACCAATTATGACCAATTAGTGACCAATTATTTGGCATACCTTTCGAATTCAAAATCCACCGATGGGGTGCTAACATCCGATAACAGGGTAACATCCGATAACAAAGAAAACTTTAAAAATTAATTAAAAAGTTCCTATGGCTGACCAATTAACGAAACCTGGTGACCAATTATGACCAATTAGTGACCAATTAATTGGCATAATTTTTTTTGGAAAATTTATGTATACAGGGTGTTTAAACAGGAAAATTGTTTTTCCCTTCGAAAACTTTAAATGGCCATAAAAAATTTTCTATGGCTGACCAATTTGTGGGACCCGCTGACCAATTATGACCAATTAGTGACTAATTATTTGGCATAGGTTTTGTTATAAAATTCCAGAAATGGGGTGCTAACATCCCACACCCGACCATGAAAATTTTAATATTTCCATAAAATTTTTTCTAATGCTGACCAATTACTGAAACCTGCTGACCAATTAGTGACCAATTATTTGGCATATGTTTTGTTATAAAATTCCAGAAATGGGGTGCTAACATCCCAGAGCCGCATATTCCACTCTATTTATGCATTAGCCGTGTTGTCTTTTCTCCATGAATATCTATTTTGCAATGTCCTTCGTCATTTTGTTGATAAAATGCCCCATGCTGTATTTGATTTGATTCTATTGTATTCGTGCTGCAATAGTATTTGTAATCCTTTGCATTTGCTTATTTTATTATTTCATGATCCTTCAGCGTATTTTAAAACTTAACTTTTGCCGGATGGTAAGATTATTAATTTTTATACTTTTCGAAAAAAAAATACTTGGCAGGATCTCTGAGCAGCTAAATCTTTTAAGCATTTTTTGCTTGGTGAGCAAATTTTATGCTTATTGCAGATCGAACTGGCAGAATCGCCATGTAAGAGGCGATTCCTGCTTGGTTTATTATACAACGCGAGCTGGCAGGATCTCTAACCATATAGATCTTTAGCAGTTTTGCTAATTCTTGATTTAAACTGGCAGGATCTCCGACCAGCTAGATCTTTAGCAGTTTTGCTAATTCCTGATCTAGTCTGGCAGGATCGCCATGTAATCTTTAAAATAAATAATGAAGAACGCCGAAATGTAGCGTTAAAAAGTGATTTACTTTATTGTAGGAATGCCTTACTATTTATACAGAATTTTCTATTGTGCACATACATAACTACATTAATACTTACAAGCTATAGGTATCTACATTCTTGATACATATATTTTGTGTCAGCATACGTGGTGTGATGGTAGCGTGCTCCGCCTACCACACCGTATGCCCCAGGATCACACCTTGGGCAAAGCAACATCAAAATTTTAGAAATAAGGTTTTTCAATTAGAAGAAAATTTTTCTAAGCGGGGTCGCCCCTCGGCAGTGTTTGGCAAGCGCTCCGGGTGTATTTCTGTCATGAAAAGCGCTCAGTGAAAACTCATCTGCCTTGCAGATGCCGTTCGGAGTCGGCATAAAATATGTAGGTCCCATCCGGCCAATTTGTAGGGAAAATCTAGAGGAGCACGAAGCAAATTGGAAGAGAAGCTCGGCCTTAGATCTGTTCGGAGGTTATCGCGCCTTACATTTTTTTTTATATCATTTGACCTAATTTTAGAAAATTGTTATTGTGTAAATATTTTGGCAGGCACATTGAAAAACTGTCATTGGCGTTCGGTCACGTCATTAAGAAATTGGTCAATGCGCCCATTAAATGTAATCGGATATAGTTCCTGCTGTCGGCAATTGTATGAGATGTTGAACTCCCGCTGTGTTGGGGTTAACATAACGTATGTAGGTCGATATTGTAATGTGACTGCAATATGACTGTGTGTGGTCTGCATAACAAGTGTATTGGCGTAGGAGAGCATGATGCATAATGCTACAAACGTATTGACATAAGAGGGCACCATGCATAGTGCTACACCACAAATATTTTATATTATCAGGAAGGATGCCATAGTACGAGGATCGCATGCGGAAGACCAGTGGATTCAAATAACTAAGTCGTTATGTATGGTATGTGATGCTGAGATGGCCAGAAGTCGCGGAGAAACCCAGCGCGCTTCGGTATATTGGTGGAACGACGAAATTTCGGAAGAGCGTAGAAAATGTCGCAAAGCACGATGAATAGCGCAGAAAGCACGCTCATCACCACGATATGCGGAGCTACACAGCACCTATGTTGCACACAGAAAGACACTTAAAAATTTCATAAAAAGAGCTTTAGGGAACTGCTGGATAATTTCGACTTTGATCCTTGGGGATCAGCCTACAGATCTGTGATGGCCAAAGTTAAAGGACCGATATCACAGCAACCCACGTGTCCGATACTAATGAATAATATTGTTGAAACACTTTTCACGGCGCAAGATCGCTGGACTTATCAAAGCGGGAATCTCGAATGTACGGAAACTCCGCAAATTCCAGAGTTGCTGATAACAAATCCCCAGGATGGAGTACCAAACATAGCCCTTAAAGGTGCGATCAGTACTACGATTACAATTTTTACTGATTTTTTAATGCCTGTAAGCAAAAAGGCATGTTCCCTCGCCCGTGGAAATGACAAAGACTTGTGCTCTTGCTGAAACGTGGTAAACATCCGGACAGTCATCCTCATAAAAGCCACTTTGTAAGCTGGATTCCTAGGAAAGATTTTCGAGCGTATAATTTCCGAGCGCCTACAGCTGACTCTGGTATGCCCAAGTAGCTTATCGAATAATTAATATGGATTTCGCAAATCAAGATCCATCGTAAATCCAATACAAACAGTCGTCAATATAGGAAGGAGCAAAAGAGTACAACATTACGGGAGGCGTCCCACAGGGATCTGTTCTCGGTCCAACGCTTTGGAATGCAATGTATGACGGGGTGCTAAACATTGATCTACCAGAAAACACGCAAATTGTGGGATATGCTGATGATATCGCAGTGGTTAGGCTGAGCTGGCCGGTCAATAAAGAACCCATATAGACTGAATGTGTTCATAGTGTTATATCGCAGTTGTAGTAGTGGCCACGAAACTGGACCTGTTTCAAGCATTATGTAATGCCGCCGTAGGAAGAATAAAGGAATGGCTGACCAATACGGGACTGCAGTTGACTAACCAAAAGACAGAAGCGGATTAGTAAGCTCCAAACGGTCTGCGAACGAGTTAATCTTAACTTTTGAGGATCATCAAATCCCTTCAAAGGGTTCCCTAAAATTCTTAAGAGTGCACGTTGACTATAAGTTAACTTGAAAGAGCACTTCAGAGTGGTGGAAGAGAAAATTACGAAAGTTAATGGAGCACTTATGCGAATAATGCCTTACATTGGTGGTCCGAGCCAAGCTACCAGTCAACTATTGTCCACAGTAACCAGATAGATAATACTATACGCAGCACCAGTGTGTTACCGATCTAAACGGACAAATCAAAAAGATATATTAGCAGCATACCGACTTACAGCTATAAGAATAGTAAGTGCTTATCAGACAGTGTCCGACGATGCGATCCCGGTCCCAATTCACAAAATCCCAGTGGACGCAGTGGCAAGCGAAATGGCCGATCAATATATTATTAATAATGGGCGACCATCTGAAAAAGCCAAGAAAAGAGCAAGTACACAAACATTAGCTAAGTGGCAAGAAGGGTGGGAGGCCTCGAGTAAAGGGCTTTGGACTTGGGGACGTAGATCAATGGAATGAGCAGAAGCACGGCGAACTGAACTACCATCTCACGCAGATACTGAGTGGACATGGCGGTTTCAAAGAGTATTTTTAGAATCGTAGGATAGAGGAAGATCCTCTTTTCCCAAGGTGTACCACGGAGTTAGAAAACGCAGAACACATAATGTTCTATCATGATCTAAAATGATTTTGATTACTTATTTTAATAATTTGTTTTAAGACTTAAATTTAAAATTTATGGTTGTCGATAGTTTAAATATCGGAAACCCCAGTGCTAATGTCTGTAAGTTCTACCAAGTACAAGGGGTATTTTAATGTATCCAAAGTGAATGCATACATATCTACACACATAACACGCGCGGTGTCTAAGTTGTTTAGTCTGTAACTAAGAATTTGCTGACACCGCGTATTCCTCTGCTCCAACATTTTCACACGCTTTCAGCAAGTGCATTGAAGCAGCTTATGAATGTGTGTACGAATATGTAAGCGTACGCTTGGCTACATGACTTTTGTTAGACTTAGTAAGAATGTTGAGAATTAGAGTAAATATGTATGTATATGTTTATGTAGTAACTAAGTAGCCCATAAGAAAGAAAGAATTATAAGGTATAAATACACTGACTTTTTTTAAAATAAAGAAGAATTGGTACTCGGCACTCGAGGGTGCCTCTACCCACAATAATAATCTTGTTGAACATTTCTGATATCCGGCACTCAATGGTGCCTCTATCGAACTAAAACTTGTTCCAGTGCGGTTAAGTTCTGCAGCTAGTATAATTTTCTCCAGCATCAAATTTAAGAAATCGCACGATAGGGGGTCACCCTGTCTGAATCCTTGTTTAGTTTCGAACGGCTCGGATAGGTCCTTCCCAATTCTGACTAAGCTGATGGTGTTGCTCAACGTCATTTTGCACAGCCGTATAAGTTTTGCGGGGAAACCAAATTCAGACATAGCGGCATATAGGCAGCTCCTTTTCGTGCTGTCGAAGGCGGCTTTGAAGTCGACGAAGAGGTGATGTGTGTCGATTCTCTTTCCAGTGGGTTTTCCCAAGATTTGGCGCATTGTGAAAATCTGGTCGATGGTAGATTTACCAGGTCTGAAGCCGCACTGATAAGGTCCAATCAGCCGGTTCACGGTGGACTTCAATCTTTCGCACAATACACTTGAAAGGACCTTATATGCGATATTAAGAAGGCTGATTCCACGATAGTTGGTGCATTTTGCAGTATCCCCCTTCTTGTGGACTGGGCAAAGAACACTTAGATTCCAACCGTCGGGCATGCACTCTTCCGCCCATATTTTGCTAAGAAGCTGCTGCATGCGCCTTACCAACTCCTCGCCGCCGTACTTGAATAGCTCCGCAGGCAATCCATCGCCGCACACGGCTTTGTTGTTTTTATATCTGGTTATTGCTATTCTAACTTCGTCATAATCAGGCGGGGGACATATATTCCATCATCATCGATTGCGGGATCGGGTTCTTCATCTCTGCGCGGTGAATTGCTGCCTACATTTAGGAGAACAGAGAAGCGTTCCCTTTATAATCTAAGCACTCTATGGACATCAGTTACAAGGTCGCCATTTTCGTTCCTAGAGGAGTTTGCCCGGTCTTAAAACCTTCCGCCTGTCGCCGTATTTTTTGGTAAAATTTTCGGGCGTCATTCCTGTGGCTAGCAGCTCAATATCCGCGCACTCATGCCTTTCTGCTTCTGCTTTTTTCTTCCTGAAAAGGCGTCTCGCTTCCCTTTTCAACTCACGATAGCGTTCACACACTCCTCTTGTCGCGCTCGCTTTTAACGCAGCCTTGTAGCAGCGTCTTTTCTTTCGGTTGCAACGCGGCATTCTTCGTCGTACCAGTTGTTTTTTCGTGGTCGCCGGTAACCATTTTTTTCCTCGGCGGCAGTACGAGGTGCTTTGGAAATATGCTCCCACTGCTCCTGTATTCCTTCAGGATGAGTTGTGCTCTCAGAGAGCAGGTGTGAGTGTCGAGTTGCGAAATCATTGGCAGTCTGTTGTGATTGAAGCTTTTCGACGTCTAGCTTTCCTTGTGCCTTGGTTTTAGCCTCGTTGAGGCGGGTGCGTATTTTGGCTTCAACGGGATAATGGTCCGAGTCGATGTTAGGTCCTCGGATCGTGCGCACATCTAAAACACTGCTGGCATGTCGTCCGTCTATCACAACGTGATCGATCTGATTGCGAGTATTTCGATCAGGAGACAGCTATGTAGCTTGATGTATCTTTTTATGCATGAACCTCGTGCTAGATATAACCATGTTTCGAGCACCGGCAAAGTCAATCAGCCTCAGCCGGTTAGGAGAAGTTTCATTGTGTAGGCTGAACTTTCCGACTGTAGGGCCAGAAACTCCTTCTTTGCCCACCCTGGCGTTAAAGTCACCAATCACGAATTTTATATCGTGACGGGGGCAGCGCTCGTATGTGCGTTCTAATTGTTCATAAAAAGTGTCTTTCACCTCATCGTCTTTCTCCTCTGTCGGCGCATGGGCACAGATGAATGATATATTAAAATATTTTGCTTTTATTCGGATAGCGGCGAGACGTTCGTCCACAGGTGTGAACGCCAGAACTTGGCGACAAAGTCTCTCTCCCACCACGAATCCGACGCCGAAACTGTGCTTATTCGTATGGCCACTCCAATAGATGGCACAATTTTTGATAATCTTTCTTCCTTGCTTCGTTCAACGCATTTCTTGGATGGCGGTGATGTCAGATTTTGCTTTGACGAGGACATCAACCAGCCGGGCATCTGCACCAATCCCATTCAGGGAGCGGACGTTCCAGGTGCATGCCCTCAATTCATTGTCCTTCAAACGTTTGCCATGGTCGTCATAAATAGAAAGTGTATTTATCCGAGGCTTGTTGTTTTATTTCATTGGAGTATGGTTTTACGTGGCGGGTCCCAAGCCCAGCGCACAACCCGCTCAGCGGGGGTGAAAATATTACTTGGCACGTTTATATAGCGAGCCGCTTGCTCCAAGACAGACGCCCGCTTGCAGCCGCACCTAGAGGTATACAGACGCTGCCGATGAGATCTCCCCCCGGCTATCCCTTAAACCGATTATGTCAGAGTTGCCTAGCCAGGTTGTCACCTCCTCACATCCGTTTAGCGGCTACCCAGAGGATACTTGGCCGCAAGCGACCGGCAGTAGTGAGCTGCTTGAACCGCATTCAAAAGAATCGCTCTGGCCATTCCCAGGTGAATGGCGGTCAGAAGCTTTCCCCACTTTCGTGGACTTCTACTCACGGCTCCACCCCCTAAGCGACCATTGCAAGGCATGTAAAATAAGGAAAGTTACGACAAGATCGGAAACTGAAAACAATTCCAGTAATAACAGTAATAGAAATGATGAGAAGAAAAGTCACAAAGAGAATACAATAGTATATGAAGCGCTTAATAAATGTGAAGTAAAAAGACTAGTCCAGCTCGTTTTCGATCCTCCGAAATTATATTTCAAATAAGGAAAGAAAATTTGCAGTGAAACAAATATAGATAATCAAATTGCTGAGGCGAAGATTAACCTAGATCAATTCTTTACTAGGCTTATGAAAGAATCCGGCAATTTAAAAATAAATAAAATGCAGTTGTCCTCAGGAGACAAATTGTTTAAGTATACTCGAGTAAACACATTTAAAGATATTGGTACCAAACTTCTCAGAAATTTATCTATTGCATTTACTCCCGAGGTTGTGCATGTGACGGAAAATGATAAAATTAAAAAGATTCTTCAAAAATATCACGATGATCCTGTTTATGGTGGCCACCCAGGAATCAATCGTACAACTAATAAAATTAGACAAAAATATTACTGGAAAAATATGAAAAATGCTATAAGAAAATTTATAAAGAAATGCGTAAACTTTAATAAAAATAAAATTAATAAAAATAAAAATGGTTGTGAAATAGATACAATTGGACCGTTACCGAGATCATTAAATGGAAATGAATACGCTGTTACTCTGATATGTGATTTGACTAAATACCTAGTTGCAATTCCTAGACAGAGCAAACAAGCCAAAACAGTAGCCAGACCCATATTCGAAAATTTCATCTTAATTTACGGAAGTATGAATACAATTATAACGGATATGGGATCTGAATATAAAAATAGCTTGCTTAATGAACTATGTAAGCTTCTCAATACTAAGCCCAAAACATCTACGCCGTATCACCACCAAATTTTAGGCACTGTTGAACGTAGCCATAGAACTTTCAATGAATATGTGCGTTCTTACATACCCATTACCAAAGATTATTGGGATGAGTATCTTAAATAGTTTGCATATTGTTACAATACAACCACATCCACAGTTCACTGTTATTGCCCGCTCGAACTAGTTTTTGGTAAAAAAACCCAAACTTACGAATTTTTACAAGAAAATACGGTAAGCCCATTACAAAATTATGAGGCTTACGATAAAAAAATTAAATATCGATTACAATTAGCACAGGATAGAGCCTTTAAATTAGAAAAAGAATCTAAAGAAAAACAAGAGCCTAGTTATTATTGTCTACAACTTTGAAGCTATTTGAATGTGTTGTCAATGACAAGCTTTACTTTAGTATTAAGCACCTGATTTGCGCCAATCAACATGGTTTTGTCGCAGCCAGATCCACATTTACGAACCTCGCTGTCTTTTCTGAGGATTGCTACGCAGCATTTAGGTTGATACAATATACTTAGACTTCTCCAAGGCATTCGATAAAATTGCTCATAAAATTTTATTTGCGAAATTAGCTTGTTATGGGTTCCACTCTACGTTCCTACAGTGGATTAAATATTACCTGCACAACAGAAGTAGTGGTGAACATATTGCCGGTGTTGATTCGAAACCATTTTGGGCCACCTCTGGAATGCCCCAGGGCAGTATTCTGGGCCCTTTACTATTTATCTTGTTCATTAATGACATTAGCTCTTGCTTCTCATCTACCAAATTTCTGCTTTATACTGATGATCTCAAGATCTATTCTGAGATCAGTTATTATAATGATGTCATTGTTCTTCAATCTGAGATTAAAAAAATAAAAATAAATGTAAGGCGCGATAACCTCCGAAGAGATCTAAGGCCGAGCTTCTCTTCCAATTTGCGTCGTGCTCCTCTTGATTTTCCCTACAAATTGGCCGGAGGGGACCTACATGTTTTATGCCGACTCCGAACGGCATCTGCAAGGCAGATTAGTTTTCACTGAGAGCTTTTCATGGCAGAAATACACCCGGAGCGCTTGCCAAACACTGCCGAGGGGCGACCCCGCTTAGAAAAATTTTCTTCTAATTGAAAAACCTTATTTCTAAAATTTTGATGTTGCTTTGCCCGGGAGTTGAACCCAGGGCATACGGTGTGATAGGCGGAGCACGCTACCATCACACCGCGGTGGCCGCCGATCTATCAATCTGAGATTAATAAGCTTTATATCTGGTGTGTTAAGAACCGTCTTTTCCTTAATATAAGTGCCATACTGTGACGTATGGTAAACTTCTGAGGCCACTTCATACCTCCTATCATATTGCAGACAATTTGCTTCGAACGAATCTTGAAGTTAAAGACTTGGGGGTGTATTTCGACTCAAAGTTTAATTTTAACACTCACGTCAGCTTCACAATTTCTAAGGCGCTTTTAATGCTCAGACACCATTCCGCAAACTTCTTTGACCCCTACACACTCAAAGTTTTATACACGTCCTTTGTGCGGTCCAAACTTGAGTATGCGGCTTTCATTTGGCGGCCACACAGTTCACATCAACCGCCTGGAGCGGGTTCAAAAAATCTTCATACGCTTCGCGCTTATTTCATTATGATTCTCTGAACCGATCCCGCCCTATGAGTCTCGATGCCAACTAATATCCTTACTATCCCTAAACAATCGCAGAATTCTTTTGGCCTCGTTGTTTATTTTCGATCTTTTCACGGGCAAAATTGACTGCGCGTTGCTTCTTGAAAGACTATGCTTAAATACTCCCTGTAGAAACCTCCGTCACTTTGAAATCTTTTTCATAGGGCTGAGTAGAACTGGTTATAACTCAAAAGCGCCTATTAACAGAGCCCTATCAGAAATTAATTGCTTCTCAAGTGTTTTGGATATTGATTTCTCCGACGCAAAATACATTTTTCAACTTAAACTAAAAAATTACTTAATCTGTAATAATATAAATTCTTTTTGCTAGTGTATTCCATAGCTTAATATAAGCTGGTTTCTGTAATTTAGTCATAAGTGTCTGTACTAACCATTTGTTACTAGACTAAATAAATAAATAAAAAAATAAAAAATATTCACTATAAGGAAATAAATAAAGGAGATTCAGTGTTAGTTAAAAATGAAGCAGGCCATAAGTTAGATAGTAGATATAAAGGGCCCTATAAGGTAGAAAATATTGATAAAAATAATAATTTTACTTTAATACCCTATAAGGCAGAAAGCATAGATAGAAATAATAATAACTACGCTTTAAGAAATGAAAATAAAAAATTATAATACACAAAAATAGACTTAAATTACTTAAATAAATACATTTTATCTTGACTTAGGTGTTCACTTTGCTCATTCATAAATTTCTACTAAACATGTACAAACAAACATATAAATCAAGAAAATTAATGTACACAAAATAGGCACAAATCATTAAAAATAAAATCTTTTCATTTTTTACTATCATAAACATAACCTTTTGCTTAAGCAAAATGTTAAAAAGAAAAGCAAAAATACAAAGTAAGAAAAATGTACCGCATGAATAAATATATAAACAAATAAATATCTGAAATAAATAAAAATTACCAAAGGCAATCGCCAACGATTCTTTTTTGAAAAGGGAGGTGTAATGCATCCAAAGTGAATGCATACATATATATACACATACACATAACACGCGCGGTGTTTAAGTTGTTTAGTCTGTAACTAAGAATTTGCTGACACCGCGTATTCCTCTGCTCCAACATTTTCACACGCTTTCAGCAAGTGAATTGCAGCAGCTTGTGAATGTGTGTACGAATGTGTAAGCGTACGCTTGGCTACATGACTTTTGTTAGACTTAGTAAGAATGTACGAATTAGAGTAAATGTGTATATCCCTATACACATTATCCCTATACAACAAAGATACTTGCTAACATATTTTGTGTCGTATCCATTTGTTATATTAGTTTTTACTTGCGAAAAATGTTAGGAAATTTACCAACCAGCGGGAGAAATAATTTCACTTGCAAAGTGTATCAACACTCTTAACCAAAACAATTGTCACATTCTTGTTCTTATGCTTTTCTTGTAACAAAATTTAGGAGATGGCTACTTTTCAATATCAGATGGCGCCAGTGTCGCTCATTTTACCGTTCTCCATAAAAATGCGTTCAATCTACTCATAATGCATAAGCTTATGTTAAACTCATCTGTATGAAAAAGCGCTTATGTGTCGGGGCTTTTACTTGCAGGAGACTTTCACAGCTACAAAAATTAAGGCGAATTTACACAGACGCTTTGGTTGTGTTTCATTCATTAATTCATCTGTCGAGCGAAGTATCGAAAAATTTACATAAATGCTTTGGTTGCGTGCCTACGCGTTGACAACGCCATACGAAAAACAACGAAACACCGTACGTTATCTTTGTTTTGAAGCGACCAAAGCGTTTATATAATTTTCCCCTTATGCATTTATGTAAACAGCCTCAGAAATGAAAATTTTCCATGTTACACGTGTGGCGCTTTATATTTTGACTCATGCTTTCCGCATGTTTTCGCATTGTTGCAGGCTACAAATCTTCTAGTATTATTATTTCCGCGAAAATATATGCAACTATTTCATCTGTAAATACTAAAAAATTTTATTAAACTATCAAATGCAACTCAGCTCTTACGTACCAAAATGCAACTCTAGGACTGAGATTTTCATCAGGTGAGCGAGGCTGTTTGTAGTTTTGACGTTTATCGCTTAGTTGACACACTTGTATAGTTACATTATGTACTAACTATACTTGACTTGTACGCTGAGTGGCATGACCACATGATATAATTTTATAATTACATTTTATACAACCACAATAAAAGATATTGTTAGCTTCTATATACGCCTCAACACCTTCACTTTTAACATGGTGTTAGAAGTGTGGAAATTAGAATAACGCGTTGAGATTGCGACGATAAATTTTGATATTCAGCAACATGGCTACCGAAAGAGCACTAAAAAATTCGACTGCGCCAACATTCAAAAAGAGTGGCCGCCATGGAAAAGTGAATTCCTTATGTATATGTTGGCCACTGGGAAAATGAGCGACGCTGAAAACAAAAAGGTTGCAACATTCTTGTGGTTGGCTGGACGTCAATCCCGAGAAATATACAACAGCTTATTTCCGAACGTTGGAACCACTGAGAGCATATTGGGAAACCAAAATGGTGATCAAACAGCAGTGACTAGCGATGGGGGTAGTAATTCAGATAATACTGACAGCGACCGCAAGCTAGACGATATTTTGAAAGTGTTCGATAAATGCTGTATTCCCAAAAGTAATCTGACGTTGGAATCATTCAAGCTAAACAAAATTTTGCAAATGGAAGGTCAACCATTTTCAGATTTGAGACAGAACTCCGCAAGCAGCTCTAATTGTGTAATTTTAGCTGCCGTTATGAGTGCGGAAAAGTATTAAAATATGAAGAACGCATACTTAAAGACCGTATTATTATTGGAGTTCGAGATATGAAGCTGCAGTTAAAGCTATTAGAGGGTAGTAACGAATCGCTACAACGAATATTTGATTCTTGTAAAGCATTTGAAGCTTCAACGGCTAGTAAAGCCCTGCTAACAAAAATTGTGCAACCCAATGTAAACAGTGTAGTCGAAAAAGAAACATCAGCTGACAGTGTTAATGCAGTTGTTCGCCGCTTTTACAACTGTGGAATTGAATTTACATCAACACATTTGCGTGTGTGCAAAGCAAATAATTTCATGTGTCGGGCATGTTGGCGAAAAGGCCATTTTGAACGTTACTGCAAAAACAAAGGAAATGGAATGAATGGAAAGGACAACTTTAAGAAGCAAGAGGAAACTCGGAAATCGGATAACAACAAGTTGAAATTTCAGCAACACTCTATTAACTGGGCCAGTTCAGGTAATGTTAAAGTCATTGATGGAAATGTAAATAGGTTTAGTAATGTAGACCGTTCCTATAGAATAAATTCAAACAATAGTGGGTATGAGAAGAAGCGATGGTACAAAGAATACGAAGTCGGAAATCAAACAATTAAATTTAAGCTTGATACTGGATCGGACGTGAATGGCATTCGAGTTAAAATATTTAAACGTCTTAAAATGGAATTGAACAATGAAAATAATTTTTTAGTTTTTGATTACAATGGAAACAGAGTAAGAGTGTTTAGCACTGCGGAATTCAAATGTATTGAGAAAGGGTCGAAGAATGGTTGGTGTTCTCGCTTTGTTATTGTTGACGATCTGTGTGAGCCGATACTAGGCCTAGAGGCTTGTGAGAGGCTTGGGTTGATTGCAAGAACCGATGTTAGTTCTGTTAGCAGCTTACCAACAACAAAAGAGACCTTTGTTAAAGAAAATAGTGATATTTTTGAGGGTATAGAAAATTTTCCCGGGACTTTTTGGATTAGAATTAAAGATCATTCAAAACCTGTGCTGCATTATAAAAAACCTATACCTTTGCAATTGATTGACAAATTAAAAGATTAAACGCAGAACTTAATGTGCTACTAAAAGATGGAACAATATCTGAGGTTGATTATCCGACACAGTGGGTTAACAATATACAGATAGTAGAGAAGCCTAATGGGAAACTAAGTATTTTTCTCGACCTAAAACCTTTGAATGCATATATTGAGCGCGAACATTTTCCCATTCCTACAATTGATGATTTTATATTGCGATTAGCAAATAAACGCGTTTTTACTGTTCTTGACTTGAGTAGTGGGTTTTGGCACATGGAGTTGGACAGTGTGAGCTCTAAATTGACAACTTTTATGACTCCATTTGGCCGATTTAAATTCAATCGTGCTCCTTTGGGTCTCAACTGTGCCCCTGAGATGTTTCAGGGTAAAATGGTAGAAATATTTGGTGACATATCAGGGGTTATTATTTATTTGGATGACCTCGCAATCATTTCGGAAAATGAAGGCGAGCACGATCGAGTATTGTCGGCTGTAATGAATCGAGCAAGGGTAAATGGAATTATGTTCAATGCCAATAAAATTCAGTATCGGAAATGCGAAGTTAAATTTATAGGTCATATTTTGTCTGCGGGTGCTATTAGGCCGAATATTAAATATAGAGAAGCAATTTTAAACATGCAGAAACCAAGAAATAAACAAGACGTATTGCGTCTACTGGGCTTATTTAAATATCTAGCCAAATTTATTCCAAATCTGTTGCAACGGTCAGCTGAACTGGGGAGATTAACACACAATGATATTGAATTTGATTGGAGAGATGAGCATGAGCAGGAAATGCAAAGCCTGTTGCAGACAATAACATCTGACCCTGTATTAGCAGTATATGATGCGAAAAAACCCTTCATAGTGCAGACAGATGCGTCAAAGGATGGTATTGGATACGTGTTAATACAAAACGGACATCCGGTAGCATTCGCCTCTCAAACCCTAAGCAACAGCGAGAAAAATGGGCACAGATTGAAAAGGAGCTCTTAGCCATTGTTTTGCATGTCAGAGATTAAATTTTTTTTATACGGGCGCGATTTCACTATCGAAAGTGATCATAAGCCGCTTGAAACTTTGGTTAAGCGTGATATTGATGACATAAGTACAAGGTTGCAAAGAATGTTCATGTTCCTTTTGAAATATCCAAAAATGGTTATGGTTTATAAGCCCGGAAAAGAAATGCTGGTTGCGGACTGCTTGTCAAGAGCGCAATTGCCAGAAGCATTAGAAAACGCAGATCTATCGGGGATAATACATTCTGTCATAAAATCAGTTTGTCTGTCGCAAGAAAATAATGACTATATCGGCGAGAGGGATCAGCAATATTTAAAAATATGTCGGTGGGTCGAAAGTGGCTGGCCAAACTATAACCTTTTGGATGAGTTGAGCAGGACATTTCATAAATTTAAAAATTAGCGGCAGTTTGAAAATGGTCTCTTCCGGGATAATCGATTGGTTGTACCAACGGAATTGCAGGATAAGATCAAAAAATGGCTGCACGATAATCACCTCGGTGTTGAAAAAACCCTCGCGCGAGCAAGGATGCATTACGACTGGCCGAAAATTAATGAACAAGTGAAATGTCTAGTTGAGTACTGTCGCATATGTGAGAAGTTTAGAAGAAATAACCAAAAGGAAAAACTAGTTCAGTAAGGCCCACCACAATATCCTTTCCAAATTGTTGCCATAGATCTTTTTGAATACGCGGGTCGAGATTTTTTGTCTGCCGTTGATTCTTACTCAGGTCATAGTGTACCTATACCAAGTGTGTTGACTTCTTTTTGACAGGCACTCGCTTAAGTGGGCATAACGGGAAAATCTGGGTTGCCATTGTTGTTTCGGTTGAAAAAGGTCAATTAGGGTTCTGTGCAGAGACGTAAAATATTGAAACAGGGTTTATGTAGTCACAAAAGTGTTGCTCCTGTTCCACAGCATTTTAATTTTATATCATGGCGAAAAGTGTTCAGTTCAGAGTTATTGATTTTCATTAAAAGTTTAATTGTAAAAAGCAGAGAAAACGTAGAGTTTTTCAAATTATTGTGAAGTTCACTATGAAAAACTGAAAAATGTACACTTATTGAAAACTCATTTGCACACACAATTTACACTTTGAATTTAATTGTGTTTTTATGCACAAAATTTTGAAACTAAAAACAAAATTATTTTTGTTGTTTACGGCCTTTGAATTATAACTTTTTAAATATAAACGAGCTCTAGGCCAAATATTTGTATATTCTTAATAAAACACAATACGTGAATTTTTGATATACAATTATATTATTTAATTTGTCGATATTTCGACTTCAGTCTGAAGTCATCATCAGGAATTTTTTGAATGCAGTCGACATATTGCATTCAAAAATTCCTGATGATGACTTCAGACTGAAGTCGAAATATCGACAAATTAAATAATATAATTGTATATCAAAAATTCACGTATTGTGTTTTATTAAGAATATACAAATATTTGGCCTAGAGCTCGTTTATATTTAAAAAGTTAAAAACAAAATTTTCATTTGTCAGAAAAAATAAAGAAAAAACTGCCTAATGTCAAAAAACCCTATCGAAATACAAACTGGCTTGTTTGTTTTTAATGAACTACGTTGAATTTTTCTTGTATTTCGTTAGTTTTTTCAAATATAGTTCACATACTTTCAGTATTGAAACCTTATTGGCTCCCTCGACAAAAAATATAAGAGAAAATACAAGAAAAATACATAGAAAATAAAGTAGCGTCATATAGGAGTTTGATTTGTTTGCAATTACAGCACCATTATATTTGCAGGAGGCTTTCACAGCTACAAAAATTAAGGCGGATTTAAACAGACGCTTTGGTTGTGTTGCATTCATTAATTCATCTGTCGGGCGAAGTATCGAAAAATTTACATAAATGTTTTGGTTGCGTGCCTACGCTAAACTATATTTCAAAAAACTAACGAAATACAAGAAAAATACAACCTTTCATTAAAAACAAACGAGCCAGTTTGTTTTAAAGTTATTTTGACATTCGGCCGTTTTTTCTTTATTTTTTTCAGACAAATGAAAGTTTTTTTTTAGTTTGAAAATTTGGTGCATAAAAACACAATTAGAACCAAGTTTCTTGTGAAAAAAGTGGACCATTAGAGAAAGAAATAATTTGCGCGTGCTATTTGCATTGTTTTATTGTTAAAAATGTTAATGTAAAGATAAAATGTAAAACCTAAACAAAAACATGACAAACTCGCTAATTATGGGGGAATAGTGGCCTCGCTTTTTCATGATAGAAATTTTTTTTTGTGTTTTGAAGTTACGATAAAGTTTCGTTAGTTTTTTTAGCTTGAAATCCAAGCAAAAATAAAGTAGTGCCATATATGCTTTTGAAGTGACCAAAGCGTTTTATATAATTTTGCCCTTATGCATTTGTGTAAACAGCCTTAGAAGTGAAATTTTTCCATGTTACACGTGTGGCGCTTCATATTTTGACTCTAATTTAAATAAATTTTGCTTTCCGTATGTTTCCGCATTGTTGCAGGCTACAAATCTAGTATTCTTATTTCCGCGGAAATATATGCAACTATTACATCTGTAATTACTACAAAGTTTTATTTAACTATTAAATGCAACTCAGCTTGAATTACTCTTACGTACCAAAAATGCAACTCTAGACCTGAGATTTGCATCAGGTGAGCGAGGCTGTTTGTAGTTTTGACGTTTATCGCTTAGTTGACACACTTGGTATAGGTACACTATGACTCAGGTTACCTGATTGTTGAACCATTACAAAACAAAACGTCACAAGACATAATTGAAAAATTGAAACATAACTTCAACAAGCTGGGGTATCCAACTATTATAAAATCTGACAACTCTCCATTCAGCTCGCGTGAATTTGTGCAATTTTCGAATGAATACAACATTCAAATGAAAATTTCCAGTCCCCTATATCCACAAAGTAATGGATTAGCGGAAAAAGGTGTCGCAATTACAAAAAAAACATTCTTAGGCGGTGCTACGAAGTCCATGACTATTCTAATTGCTCCTACAGAATACTAGAATATAACTCAATGCTAGTGGCAAGCATGCAATTGCCGCCAGCTCAGCTTTTCTTTGGTAGATTTGTGAAAACGGGTATGCCAGTGTCAGCCTCATCCCTGTACCGCAATGAAGTGGGGGAGGATTCAGTGCAACAAAAGATTAAAGAAAAACGCGAAAAGCAGAAGTACTATTACGACAAGGGCGCAAAAACGTTACCAGTGCTGAATTCAGGTGATCTTGTTATATTTAAGAAAAACATAAATGAGTGGTGCCTCGGATGCATAGTAGGTAAAGTAAACGATAGGTCGTACATAATCAAGGATAATTTTGATAACCACTTTAGGCGTAATAGAAGGCTTATTTCTAGGGTAAAAAATAATGAAAGCAATGCAGGTGAAGCTTTACTGGAAGAAATTGACAAGTGTGGTGTTAAGGTAACGCAGAGTGCAGACAGGAATAGGTTAACACAGGCACCGACCGTGGGAGTTAGTCGTGATGATAGAACGCAATCAACTCAAAGTACTGACGCGGAGTCTGAGCTATCGGAAGTCAAAAGAGACAATTCGTATGAAGAGTATGAAACGGCTGACAGTTCTGGTTCGGAATCTGAGTCGAATAACCATAGTGAAAGGTCCACAATAAACGCTTACGAACATAACCTCAGGCGAACTCGAGCAGGTCGAATCACGAGACCACCAATGCGGTACGGGTTGGATTAGCTTGTCACATTAAGATTTATGTTTGTTTAAAGAAAAACGCGTGTAATAATAAGTTGATAGTTTGATAGTGTAGCCACCACATAACACATGATTTGTAGTATAACTTATTTAATCGAACGCATTTCCTAGAATGGTTGAACTGGCCTAGCCGTCATATATATATATATACTTTACTTGACTTGTACGCTGAGTGGCATGTAGAGTTGTGCTTTTTCGTTCATTTCAGAGATTCGAATCTTTCGTTCTTTTTCTGATGAACGAACAAGTTGTTCTTTTTGTTCATCTGTTCTTTTTTTTCAAGCAAATTTGATCACTGCTGCTCGCACCCGCGAAAAAAGCCAACAAGTATAGATGGGGGTGTGTATGCAGCAATGCTTTGTGTAGGTATATTTAACTGAGTAATGAATAAATAAGTTAATATATATATGTATAATTAACTTCAAAAAAAGTTAAAAATTTCGGAAGATCCAGGAAATTGAAAGAGTACAGACACAAATTGTAAATATGAACTTTTCACGCTTCCCAAGGCAGTCGGTTCTATGTACCGGAGCGACTCGGGATTTCTCCCGACCAAGGACTGTCATTTCAGTGTGACCCCATTTAATTTGTTGCGTTCCTCCCACAAATTGTCATCCTCCCAGCAGATCCTTGCAGCAGGACTGCTCCATATTCTCTTACTCCGGGAAGGCATCGAATCCAATCCAGGTCCGTCTCCTGACCCCGGTCCTGAGAAATGGTTTTGCTGTATCTGCCGGAAAAGAATCTTTTTAGGACGGTCATACCCTGTTCAGTGTGTCTCGTGTAAGGGATGGTTGCATCGGACAGGTTGTTCTGGGCTTGATCCCAAAACCCGACGTCCACGTAACTTTTATAAATCTTTTGTGGCTCCTTGCTGTTCACGCCCAAGGGCGTCCCGTAGTCTACGCCAGGCGTAGTCACCCGTCACTTACCCCCAGAGTGGCGGCGTCTCCCTTTATGCACTTCAGAATTCTGCAGTTAAACTGTAATGGACTAACTGGGAAGATTACGGAGATAGTCGATTTCATGAAGCGGCACAACATCCGCATTGCTGTGATTCAAAAGACTAAACTCACAGCAAGATCTGCATTGCAGGCCTGCTCTGGGTATAATGTCCACAGGAAAGACCGCGAGAGCGGAAATGGAGGCGGCCTCGCGTTTATCATACACCACTCTGTGCAATATTATATATTTGATCCTGGCATCGACCGCAGGGACAATGTTTTAGAACGTCAAGGCCTATCTGTCCGGTCAGGCGATGCAAACCTAGAAACCATCAACATCTACATCCCTCCTGCCACTTGTTGCCCGAGTGGATACCGCCCTAATATCAGAGCCTTACTCACTAGCAACAATCGCATTATCTTAGGCGATTTCAATGCCCATCACGATCTATGGCACTCAAACTTGCGGGCGAACAGTAGGGGTGAGATGTTGGCGGATCAAATAGAAGAAACGACGTTCTGCACAATAAACGGAGACGCCCCCACAGCTATGGCAGGAAGCTGTCACAGTTCGCCAGATATCTCAATCGTGATCGCAGAACTCGCAAACTGCGTCAACTGGCAGCAGAAGGTAACATTGGCATCCGACCACCTGCCTATACTTATTTCGCTCGAGCGTACCGCCGACTTCATCGTCACCGAAAAACGCAATTACATAAACTTCAAAAAAGGAAAGTGGGAAGAATATAAATATTATACAGACAACCTCTTTGCTGCCCTCCCTATCCCGACTGATGGCCGCCAAGGGGAGCGTGCCTTCCGTAAAGTCATTGAATCCGCCTCGGCGCATTTCATTCCCGCCGGAAGAATTCCCGAAATCCGACTCGCTTCCCGGCGGAGGCCGCAAACTTAGCGATAGAACGTGACCTCATAAGACAGCTTGATCCAGGCGACCCCCAAATAAGGGATATAAACCAACGCATAAGATTGCTTGTGGACGAACACAAGCGGGCGAAATGGGAGGAGCACCTAAGAGGTTGTAACCTCTCTACCGGTGTGGGTAAACTTTGATCCACCGTAAAGTCCCTATCGAATCCGACTAAGCACAAAGACAAAGTTTCCAACGCCTTTGGCGACAAAGTGCTGTCGGATGCGAAAAAATGCGCTAGCGCTTTATGCCGACAATATATAATGCATCCTACGGTCGACAAAGATAGACGGAGAGCCAATAGACACGCGCATAAATACAAATTCAGCGCGTCACCAATCACCATCACCGCTAAAGAGGTTGGGGACGCCATTGGTCGCGCTAAACCATCCAAAGCAGTGGGCCCAGACGGCATAGCCGTGCCGATGCTTAAAAGCCTAGGGAAAGAGGGTTTCAAATATTTAGCGCATGTCCTCAACCTGTCTCTTTCCACCTTTGTCATACCCGAGAAATGGAAAATGGCCAAGGTGGTCCCGCTACTAAAGCCTGGGAAACCAGCTAACATAGGAGAGTCGTATCATCCGATATCTCTTCTATCGCCAGTAGCAAAGACGCTTGAAGCCATTTTGCACCCTTATTTCCAAGCAAATTTGAAGCTAAGATCTCATCAGCATGGCTTCAGAAAACTCCATAGCACTACCACCGCGCTAAATGCCATTAGCACCCAGATAAATTGCGGTTTAAATCAATACCCCCACCATAGAACAAAACTCGTAGCGCTAGACCTATCAAAAGCTTTTGATACGGTCAACCATGGCTCGTTACTGCAAGACCTGGGAGGGTCTACCGTTCCCCCATGTCTTAAAAGGTGGACCGCAAATTATCTGGGTGGTCGGCAGGCATCGGTGCAATTTAGAAACGAAACATCAAAACCAAGGAGAATTAAACAAGGGGTGCCGCAGGGTGGTGTCCTATCCCCACTTTTGTTAAATTTCTACATATCTAAGCTACCTTCACCACCGGAAGGAGTCACAATCGTTTCCTACGCCGATGACTGCACAATAATGGCCACAGGCCCAGGCCCAAAGATCGATGAGCTATGCAATAAAATAAACGGCTACCTCCCTGATCTCTCTAGTTTTTTCGCCTCGCGAAACCTGGCATTATCACCGACTAAATCCTCCGCGACCTTATTTACAACATGGACGTCCCAAATGTCGACCATTTTGAACATCCACGTCGATGGCACTACGCTACCGACTGTCCTACACCCCAAAATCTTGGGTGTGACGTTTGATCAGGATCTACATTTTGGTGAGCACGCAGCCGCAATTGTTCCAAGAATTCAGAGCCGTAAGAAAATCCTCAAATCCCTCGCTGGCAGTACCTGGGGAAAAGATAAAAAAACGCTCATGATTACATACAAAGCAATTAGCCACCCGATTACGTGCCCACTGGAAGAAGCTACAGGCCTGACAAAATACTGCTCTCAAAATTGCCACGGGCTGTCTTCTTATGTCCTCAGAACACCATCTGCATAACGAGGCGAGAATACTCCCCATCAGGGAGAGAAATGAGATGCTGACCAAACAGTTCCTGTTGAATACCCAGAAACCTGAGCATCCCAACAGACATCTGATTGATGAACCAGCACCGCCTAGGGGCTTAAGGAGTCATCTCCGTAAGTATTTTGAGTAAATACGGCACCTGAGAACCCAGCCGTATGAAGCGAAAAAACACAAGCAGGTCCTTGGTGAACTCCATAAACAGGCGTCGGACCTTTATGACGGGAATTGCCCGGTGAATCTAGTAATTAAAGAAAAGTATCCAAAACTCGGGGAAGAGGAACGCATACTCCCCAGGGAAACGCGTGTCTCTCTTGCTCAACTTCGTTCTGGATACTGTAACAGGTTAAACTCTTACCTATCCAGAATCAACCCCGACATACAAAATGTATGCCCCGCTTGCAATGTGTCTCCACATGACACCAATTGTAATGTGGAACCAACGCCTCTAACACCCCTTTCCTTATGGTCCATCCCTTTTGAAACGGCAAGTTTCCTTGGACTCCCGTTAGAGGATACTGATGATAATTTGTGATCGGTCGCGGCTGGTAGGTGGGGCGAAGCATTGCTACAGCAACAACAACAACATGGACTTTTCAAGTTTAATAAATGTAATAATTAGTTTCTTACAAAAGATGTTTTCCATAAATAGTCCATACATATATTGTTGTAGCAGTGCCACACACAAAGATGACCACAAATATCTTTAGTGTAAGTGGCATCATCGACATTCGTGCTCACTGTGAATTTCTGCGTATCTATGCATGAATTTACAATGTTCGCGAACGAGAAGAGAGAAAGAATAACATTAGATAAAACGAACTAAAAGAACAAAAAGAACCGAAATCGAAGATCTAGTTCACTTGTTCAGTTGAGAGACCCGGTCAATTGAACAAGTTCAGAACGAAACGAGCCAACTCTAGTGGCATGACCACATGATATAATTTTATAATTACATTTTATACAGCCCAATAAAAGATATTGTTAGCATCTATATAATACGCCTCAACACCTTCACTTATTACAGTCCTTCCTTACTTCAGCTAGTTAACTTTAATGTGCCCTGCAGAAATTTACAAAATTTTACATAATTGCTTAGTTTCATTTACGATTTACTGAGTTTGCCACAAAGCAATTTTTTTAACCGCTCCTTACTAAAACTTAACTGCGCCATACATTTTATTTCATTGCAATCAAGTAAAACTAGGTTCGCAACGTTTGGTTGTTGAAAGGCATAGACTTATCCTAGAAATGTGAAAATGTTATACCTATTTCGATATTTATTTCCTATTTATTGAAGTATTACACTCAGCTCATGATATCTATTCTGTAGGTTAGCAGTATTCGATTTCGACGCTTGACAACCGCAGGCCATCAAAAAAAAAAAAAACAAAAATAAAAATAAAATTATAGATATAACATATTTCAAAACAAAAAAACAAAATAGAACAGAATTAGCATGATTTCATTGGGACACTTGAGGGCAGTGCGCTGTCACAACGTCCATTAAAAAAGAAAAGGTACGCTTAATTTTTTATGTGCAGTTTGAATTAAAACCAATTGTATTCTTTTCGCCATCGTGAATGTTAACTAAGTGTGTTATCTTATCTGTCAACTGCCTGACAGGATGTTCAATATGGCTACTTTTAAGCGTTTTGACAGGGTGTTCAATATGGCGGCGGCTATCTTCAGCGGGTGATAGAAAGATATACAGAATGAGACAGCGATAGTCATTTACAAATCAGGTGATCCAATCACTTTGGAATTTTGACGTCTATGCAGAAGATATCACATTTTGTTATCATTCACAATGCTTTTCGTTATGCTAATTAAAATTTTATATGGGACGCCAAGAAAACATCCTAAAATCTTTACATTTTACAACGAATACGACACTAGTAAATTTCCGAATTGTTTGTATGCCAATATGAAAGATCTGGCAACCTTGGCGCGTTAAAGGAATATTCATTTTGTTGATTGTTTAATTTATCAAATTTGTTCAGTTTCTGGTGACGGTATATTAGCCTACACAACAAAAATATAAAACAAAGTGCAATATATCTGGGAAACAAAGATCATCCTCCGATCAGGTGAACCTGTATTTATTTTTGAACATTAAAAATTGATTCTCCGGCTGTGAGCTGTTTTTTGGTTTCTACTGCCAGCAAGTAGCTTTATTAAATAATATAAATGTAGTTTAAAACAAGTAAGGAAGGCTAAGTTCGGGTGTAACCGAACATTACATACTCAGCTGAGAGCTATGGAGACAAAATAAGGGAAAATCACCATGTAGGATAATGAACCTAGGGTAACCCTGGAATGTGTTTGCATGACATGTGTATCAAATGGAAGGCATTAAAGAGTATTTTAAGAGGGAGTAGGCCATAGTTCTATGGGTGGACGCCATTTAGGGATATCGCCATAAAGGTGGACCGAGGCTGACTCTAGAATTTGTTTGTACTATATGGGTATCAAATGAAAAGTGTTAATGAGTATTTTAAAATGGACTGGGCCTTAGTTCTATAGGTGGACGCCTTTTCAAGATATCGCCATAAAGGTGGACCAGGGGTGACTCTAGAATTTGTTTGTACGATATGGGTATCAAATGAAAAGTGTTAATGAGTATTTTAAAAGGGAGTGGGCCTTAGTTCTATAGGTCACACCCATTTTGCAAAGTTTTTTTCTAAAGTTATATTTTGCGTCAATACAACAATCCAATTACCATGTTTCATCCAATTTTCGTATTTGGTATAGAATTATGGCATTTTTTTCATTTTCCGTAACTTTCGATATCGAAAAAGTGGACGTGGTCATAGTCGAATTTCGGCCATTTTTTACACCAATACAAAATGAGTTCAGATAAGTACGTGAACTGAGTTTAGTAAAGATATATCAATTTTGGCTCAAGTTATCGTGTTAACGGCCGAGCGGAAGGACAGACGGTCGACTGTGTATAAAAACTGGGCGTGGCTTCAACCGATTTCGCCCTTTTTCACAGAAAACAGTTATCGTCCTAGAATCTAAGCTTCTACCAAATTTCACGAGGATTGGTAAATTTTTGTTCGACTTATGGCATTAAAAGTATCCTAGACAAATTAAATGAAAAAGGGCGGAGCCACGCCCATTTTGAAAGTTTCTTTTATTTTTGTATTTTATTGCACCATATCATTACTGGAGTCGAATGTTGACATAATTTACTTATATACTATAAAGATATTAAATTTTTTGTTAAAATTTGACTTAAAAAAATTTTTTTTAAGTGGGCGTGGTCGTTCTCCGATTTTGCTAATTTCTATTAAGCATACATATAGTAATAGGAGTAACGTTCCTGCCAAATTCATCACGATATCTTCAACGACTGCCAAATTACAGCTTGCAAAACTTTGAAATTACCTTCTTTTAAAAGCGGGCGGTCCCACGCCCATTGTCCAAAATTTTACTAATTTTCTATTCTGCGTCATAAGGCCAACCCACCTACCAAGTTTAATCGCTTTAGCCGTCTTTGGTAATGAATTATCGCACTTTTTCAGTTTTTTCGAAATTTTCGATATCGAAAAAGTGGGCGTCGTTGTAATCAGATTTTGATCATTTTAAATAGCGACCTGAGATGAGTGTCCAGGAACCTACATACCAAATTTCATTAAGATAACTCAAAATTTACTCAAGTTATCGTGTTAACGGACAGACGGACGGACGGACGGACATGGCTCTATCAAATTTTTTTTCGATACTGATGATTTTGATATATGGAAGTCTATATCTATCTCGATTCCTTTATACCTGTACGACCAACCCTTATACAATCAAAGTTTATATACTCTGTGAGCTCTGCTCAACTGAGTATAAAAAACTAAAAAACACGCAAATATCTTGCTGTTTTAGTATCTACAATCCACTTAGATATTTGCTGTTGATAGCTTCGTAGCACAGACATTCGTGTCTCCGCTATTAGCACAACTCGTTTTGCCGCTAGATGGGTCTAACTCTCATACAAGTAAGTTAATATAAGCGTGTTAATAAGGATAATGGGAATCTGTTATCAAATATTTGCATTGTCATCGGTCCTTGATACCTATGCAAAGTTTCAAATTAATCAAACTTCTAGAACCCGGTGAAAATTAAGCTCAAAGATTCATATATGGATACATAGATAAATACAGGCCAAGCTAATAAAAGCCACAACAACAACTGTGTACTGCCCGCGCATAAGTAACGTGGTTTGTGTACTTACTAAGAAGCGTCATACTTTTTTTCGCGCCGCCAGCCAGTAAGAATTTATTTATATCGAGATATTTTTGGATTTAACAAGAAAATGGCTCTGACCTCCACTAAACGTCATGCTGGAGCTATAAGCAAATGAGGTTGAAATTATCAAAGATTCTCGCATTCGCGAGTTCTCCCCGAGTTTAATCCGTAACGTGGATCAGCGAATCCTCAAAAATAATGAGTGGATAACAAAACAAATTCAGGACTCTGAAAAAAGAGTTTGTCTGTAAGAAGACTGAAGACAATGTTTAAAGCTTAAAGTTAGAAGAAAAATTTGGGAGTTTAAAGCAAGATCTAAATGAGTTGAATGAGAAAGTATCTCGTCTGGATAACGTTTTTGACTGCATAGGGCACTTTGTGAAAGAAGTCTACCGTCTGGAGACAGCTTTTTTACCTATTGGGCATCTTGAGGATGAAATATCTACCCTAAAGATAAAATTATCCAATCAAGAAAGCCAAATTGAAAACCAAATAGCAGCTTGCGACGTCCGTGTTCATGGTATCTCGTATGAGGAAGGAGAAAATCTAAATAGTATTTTCCACCACTTGCGTTTCTCGTTGAACCTGCAGCTGGCATCTGTTGATGATCACACAAAATTCCTCCAAGATAACATAAATAAGCTCTTTGATGACCACGTTCAAACAAAACTTAAGGTGGCGAAGCACTATAAAAATCCATGGTTTGACGGGGGAATAAGACATTTAATTCACTTGCATAACCTGGCTTACTCGCGGTGGAAAATATACCGAACTGTCGATATGCATATATGTACATACGCTTCAAAGCCGCTCGGCTCACTACCAACAAAGCCATAAGATCGGCTAAGGTAGATTTATACAAAAATAAGTGTAGTTCCGCTTCAAATTCGAAGGACACTTGGAATGCAATAAAGGGGCAGCGTAGGCATAATCAAGTGGAATAGGCGAACAACACGAATGACGGCGAGACTTAAGTATTATAATTAATTTAAGTATTAATAAAAAAAGTATTATAATTAATTTAAATATCAGCCTTATGGACGCTAAACTAAGAGCAAAAACAAAAGTTTTTGCTTAGGCATTTTTTTTTTGCCTTTGAAAAATTAGGAATTGTTATTAAAAATTTAAGGGACATTTTTTCAAATAATTAAGAAAAAATACTAAGAAATAGTAAATAAACAAATAAAAATAGCATAGAAATTATTCTTAAATAATATTTTGTAAAATTAGTTAAAAGAAAATAAACTATACTAAGCTATTAAATTATAAAATTTTTTGAATTGCTAAAAAATCTTAATTTAAACAAAAATATAAAAAAAAAAAAATTTAATTTAGAATACAGTTTTTTTAAATAACAATTTTTATAATGTGAATTAAGCAAAATAAATTAACGAAAGTTATAAGTAAAATGGAGTGTTTAAGATAAAGAATAAAATCAAAGAAATGTTATTAAAATTTGAATTTACCCCCTTATTTACGGAAACAGGAAATTAACTACAGGAAATTTCAAAATGTCAAATTAAACAAAATTTTTCTTTAAGAACAAACATTTTTAGAAATAAACTTTTAAATAATAACTTTTATAATATCTACTAAATTAGGGAAAACTAATAAAGGTCATAAGTAAAATAAATGCTTAGATAAAGCTTAAATTAGTTTTTGTAAGAAACAGAAAAACAGTTAAAAGGAATTTTTTGTATTCTCTTCATAATGTCTTGGGGGACAAGGATAGCACAAGGCATAATGATAACCATTAGCCGGATATGAATTAGGGAAGGAAAATTCAGGAAGTTCAGAAAATAAAGTATCTGAAAACTGAATAGTAAAATATGAGCCACCAGACCAAGTGGACACAAAAACCACTCCAAACATTTCAGATGTTTGGCTAGGCGCTTTAATATGCACGATAGGGGCTATTAATCATTGTAATAGCCGCTATACTCAGAACAGAAAAACGTGCAACAACGTATCTAAAATTTTTTTTCTTCTCAAATTTCCAAACCCAAAGCTGAGGAAGAGCAATAAATAATTCAAATAAACCCCAAATAGTAAACTTCAAAATGTCGCAATCGACAGTAAAAGCAGCTTCACTGGCCCTGCCCAAATTAAATGGCAAATCAAGAATTTGCATAATTTCTTTGAATGCTCCTGATATCTTTGAAGACAAAGATAATCAGGAAGCAATAAGAAACCGCACAGTAGTTCACATTGAAATGCCAGCCACGAAGGATACCACGGTAGAAAATTTATACCAAAAATAATAACTCTTCCAAATTATATTTGAACACAAACCCCCTGTCAGTGGAAATATTCAAAATTCAAAAACAAAGTAACAATATTGTCAACAAAAGCAAATATGAAGAAAAGCAGGCATGCTTAACGAACGAAACGATATCATTTCGTTACGATAATCAACGTTAATAAACGAAACGAAGTCACTTCGTTTCGTTTATTAACGTTAAGATCGTCAAATTAACGTTAATTTGGCGTTCTTAACGTTAATAAACGAAACGAAATGACTTCGTTTCGTTTATTAACGTTGATTATCGTAACGAAATGATATCGTTTCGTTCGTTAAGCATGCCTGAAGAAAAGTCACAAGAGAATATATATATATACTAGCAGACTCTACAGATGTTGTTCTGCCCTAAATTTGGTTTATCTGCATACATTTTAATAAGTTTTTCTGTCTAACTCTGCCCTCCCCCCTCTTCACTTTTTCTTAATCCTTTTATTCGCTCCACCCTCCTTTTTTTTTGCTTCATCTATCTCTATCTTCGTCTCATTCCATCTCTTTCTCAGTCTCCCTCTCCTTCTCTCTTTTCTCTTCTCTAAAGTTCTTTTCATTCTTCTTCATCCCTTATTGCCAGTCCCAGAGGGTGGTATGTATTTTGTTCCAGTCCCATTCCGAGTCCAAGTCTCAGTCCTAATCCTAATTCCAGTCCCAGCCCGTCTCTAGTCTACTTCCTGGAAAAAAGGATTGTAAATGCTAATATAGGCAAATTTATATACCAAATTTCAGGCAAATCGAATAGGACGTAAGTAAATAGGTATGTGGGTATTATTAATTCATGTCTTAATTTCGGTTTCGCATGCTTATTTATCTGTTTTACTAGGTTGATGCGACTAAACCGAATATCACAATGAAAATTACTTTAAAGTTCTCAGCAACAGCTTTCATTTGATATCCATATTACATTCTATGGGTATCCGGGTCCACGTTTTGGCCTATATCTCGATACCCTATTCATCTAGCGGCATAAAATTTACTCTGTACTAAAGCACACATCAAAAGCTTCAATTTGATACCCATAATGTAAAAACACATCCTAGTGTTAGCCTGATCCACGATTTGGTCTATATCTCGAGACTCTAGTCACAAATAGGTATGAAAACTACCCTGTACTAAAGCACTCATCAACTGCTTCAATTTGATACCCATAATGTGAAAACTCTGTCTAGGCGTTCACGGACCCACGTTTTGGCCTATATCGCGAGACCCTAGTTACCACGGTTATGAAAATTACCCTCTACTAAGGCAATCATTGACAGCTTTCATTTGGTATCCATATTCTATAAACATATTCTAGGGGTACCCGGGTCCACGCTTTGGCCTATATCTCGAGACTCTTTGCGTCGATCGCAACCAAACCTATGGGCAAACCACTGCGTGAGGTATTCGCAACTTATGTGAAAGCTTGAACAAAATCGACCGGCGGATCTCTTCAAACACCGGCTACCAACTAACACACATTTTAGCCTTTCTTTTTATATATAAGACTAGCAGACCCGTCAGACGTTGTTCTGCCCTAAATTTGGTCTATCTCCATACATTTTAATAAACTTTTTCCGTCTAACTCTGCCCCCCCCCCCCCTCCCCCTCCTCACTTTTTCTTAATCCTTTTATTCACTCCTCCCTCCGTCTTTTCGCTTCATCTATCTCTATTTTCGTCTCACTCTATCTCTTTCTCAGTCTCCTTCTCCTTCCGTCTTTTCTCTTCTCTAAAGTTTTTCCCATTCTTCTTCATCCCTTGTTACCAGGAAAATCGAATAGGACGTTTGTAGATAGTTATGTGGGTATTATTAATTCATGTCTTTATTTCGGCTTCGCATGCACATTTATCAGTTTCGCCAGGTTAATGCAACTAAATCGAATATCACAATGAAAATTACTTTAAAGCTCTCGGCAACAACTTTCATTTGATATCCATATTACACAAACATTCTAGGGGTATCCGGGTCCAGATTTTGCCCATATCTTGAGACCCTAGTCACCCAGTGGTATAAAAATTACTCTGCACTAAAGCACTCATCAACAGCTTCAATTTATTTTATTTTTTATTTTTTTTTATTTATTTTTTTATTACAGCGTAAGCCTAGTTTGAACAATATTTATTAAATCACATTGTAGAACTTATCTTATAGGTAAGGTTTTACAATGTTCATATAGCCTGCTTTTAAATACATACATTTCTTCACAATTTTTTATTTCATTAGGAAATTCATTAAAGTTTTTAAATCCTTTATGGAAAAGGGTTTGTTTGTCCACTTCAGTTCTATAGAGTGGCAGTTTAAAATCATTTTTTCTACGGGTATTAAAATTATGGGTTTCGTTAATATATACAACATTATTTGTTAAGTATTCAGGTCCATTTCCCTTTCGTATATTGAAGATCATTTTCATAATGTAATAAAAAATAATTTGTTTGACACTTAACCATTTTAGTTTTATTAGCATGTCGCTTATCGACGCATCTGACTTTGCCCGTAACACAAATCTCGTACACCTATTTTGCAATATCTGAAGTCTATCTATTTTTGTATCTGGAATAATGAATAAGACTGATGGGCAATATTTAAAATGAGTTTGAATGTTTTGTATACAATATCCTTAAACTCTCTATTTATAAATTTACACGTTCTTTGCATAAAACCGGCTTGTTTAGCTATCTTTCCTACAGTGTGTCGAATATGTTAATCAAATTTGAGTTTGTTGTCAATTAAAATCCCAAGATATGTTATTGATTTTATATGCTCTAACTTTTCATCTTTCACCCTGAGCTGAATACTCGCAACTTCGCTTTCGATTTTTCGGCTAATAACCATATATTTTGTTTTACTCACGTTAAGTTTAAGTCTGTTACCACATAGCTATTTATATAAACTATCTAAGTCACACTGCATTTTTGTCAATGCAGTTGTTAAATTACTTTCATTATTCTAAGCAGAGCATCATCCGCAAACAGTTTTATGTTACAGTACTTTACAGCTTTAACAATATCATTAATATAAATCAAAAATAATAAAGGAGCGAAATTTCGTTCGATACTTCATCACCGATTATGGCTTTTTGTTTTCTGCCAGTCAAGTAATTTTGGAACAACTTTAATTCTTTACCCTGAATTCCCATGACTTTCATTTTTTGGAACAACTTTAATTCTTTACCCTGAATTCCCATGACTTTCATTTTCTGGAGCAAAATGTCTCGGTCCACTGTTTCGAATGCCCTTTTCAGATCCAGGAAAACGCAAACAGTGTTTGTTATTAGATCTTCCTTCCAGTTAGAGATCACTATATTCAGTGCCGTTTCACATGAGTGTTTTCTTCTAAATCCCGATTGTTCACTTATTATTAATTTATTGTCTTCCAAGTAATTTTCTAACTTATTTTTTATAACTGTTTCCATAATTTTTTCATCACATGGTAGTGTATTTATAGGTCGCATTTCCTCAGGTTTATACGTATTTTTTATTTTTTTTACTGGTATAATGGTCGACGTTTTCCATCTTTGTGGTACAATGCCCGTTTCCATGCTTTCATTTATAATTTTTGCATGAAAATAAGCTGTATACTCTATTGAATCTTTTAAAACTCCTTCTGATAAAAGATTTTTGCCACAAATTTTGTTCTTGAATAGCCGAACTATTTTGACAATGTCATCTGCTACAACTTTATTAAATTTGAATGTCGAACTGCTCTCATATAAATTAAATTTAAATGAAAATAATCGAAACTTTGGTTTATTTCTAAAACACTGTTCACGAAAAAGTTATTGGGCTCATTCGCAATTTCGATCTTTTCTTCGATTTGCTTATCTAATATTTGAATTTTGTTTATTTCTTGATGATGCTTTAGATTTTTCCACATTTCTTTGCTATTATTTTTACTAATTAAGATTTTGTTTTCCATATATTTCGCCTTTTTCTTTTTGATAAGTTTTTTGTATCTTTTGTTTATTTCTTTATAATTGTCCCAATTTCCTGTTTTCCTTGACTCTTTAAAAGGTTATATTTAAGTTTATTTAATTGTGTAAGTTCATTATAATACCACTTATTCATAAGTCTTACTTGCACTACTTTTTCAAATGTTAATCCTGTCATACATTGTAGAATTGCATTGTATACTATGTCTAATTGGGATTCTATACTGGTTGAATCATTTATCACAAAACTGCATGCGCGCAATAAGTTAAGTAGATTTTCTTTATTATAAAGCTCCCATGAGGTAATTGTTTTTGTTGTTCTCATTTTATATGGTGCTGATGTATTAATTTTTATTTCTATCGTTTCATGATCTGATATTTTAAACTTGTCCATGTTTTCACAAATAACATCATTCGAATTCGAGTATAGAAGGTCGATTTTTGTTTCGGTTGTATCTGTGATACGTGTGTTGAAGAGTATTTTTTGGCTCATTGCCAAATAATTAAACATATCTGTTAATTTCTTGCTATAGGTGTTGTTGGCATTATTAACGTTAATATTATAGTCTCCAACCACGAAGCAATTCACACTTAACTCAACTTTTTCCAACAATATTTCATTTAGATAATTTAAGAAGTCAGCATCAGTCGTATTAAGTGAGTGATATAAAACCCCTATTTGCCATTTTTTATCGCACTCTTTTAGTTTTATTATGATGCACCAAATGTTATTATTAATGTGTTATTATATATAACGTTGTATTTCACAGAGTTGTGAGCATATATTAAGACACCTCCTGTGTGTCTGCTATGCGAGTCACATCTAATTACCGTATAGGCATTAATATGTAACTCTGCTTCTCTAATATAACGTGGCACATGTTTCCGAGCACAATAGTAACGCAGGTTTATGCTCCACAATAAGATTTTCTAGTTCATTTTTGTTAGAAATAATACTACATATATTTAAATAGATACATTTAAATTCAAAGTTTTTATTTGGTTGCTATTTCTTCGCTTTTTTGCTCTGCAGATAGCGTATATATGCAGGGCACTTAGTATTATAGGCATAGTGATCCACTTCAACATCTATAACTTTTATTCTCACCAAGTCAAAGCAGTTAACACATCTTATAATGTTTGAGTTACACTCTTTAACATCATGCTGTTCACCACATTTGCTACATGTTTGTTTAAATGCACAATCACTAGCTTTATGTTCGAAACCTAGACACTAGGTACATTTATATGCTCAAAAACTCTACAACTGTCCCATTCAATTTGTATTATCTTCTTCTCAATTAGATTCTCATGCATTTCACAATCTGTTTATATAATAATATTATAGCTTTCTTCTCTTTTATTGCGATCTTCATAAACCTTAATAATTTTCAACTCTTTATTATCTTCAATATCATTCTGTTTTTTTACTTTTTACACACTCAATAATTCTCTAATCATTTAATTTTGTTGAGAGCCCCACTATTTTTAACGCTCTCCGCTTTTTCGTTCTCTCAATTTTTCCGTAGCATATTCTTGACCTATTTCTTTGTGTACTTTCTTTTGTACTTCTTCTACTGCTTCACTGTTTTTGCACTCAACTATTATCGCACCTTTATTTATGTTAGTAACAGTCGTGGTAAGACCTTCGATTGGTTCGATTACTTTTTTTAGAGCTTTCTTAGTTTCTTTTGTATTTTTGTTGTTTATAGGTTTAATAACTATTTTGTTTGCGTTTCTTTTTGCCATTTCTGCATATGATGATTTTGCATTTATTTGTTTCTTTTCAGCACGCATTTCACTTAATTTATCACAGCTGTTGTTCAGACTCTTATGCATCTCAGTTATGAGCTCCTGTTCTAATATTTTGCATCTTTCACTAATTATTTGTTCTATTACTGCATTTATTTCAACTGTAAAGTCATTTTTCATTTTTTGCATTTTATTCGTTATTGCATCCTCCACTATTTCTTTAACATCTGATTTTTTTAAGTTTTTTGATTCACTTTTTTCAATAGAATGTTTTATTTCAATAAATTTTGTATTTATGTTTGATAATCTACACTGGTTACAATACCATTTAATATTTAAATTTTTATTTAGAAATTTTAATTCTGCTCTTTTTAAATTGCTACACTTCACACAAAAAACATTATCACAGCCCCCACTGCATGTTAGCATATCTTCCACTTGCAGTATTTTTGCTGTGCAATCTTTACACTCTAGCTGGGGCATCATTAAAATTTTATTTATTTTTATTATTATTATTTTTTGTATTTTAAGAGTCACTGTCTCAATAATTTATACGTTTAAATATCCAATTTCAATAATTGACTTTTTAGTTTATGTTTAACAGCAATTTATGAGATATATCTTTGCATTTACCACTAAATTTTAGCAAAAGCACAGAGCACCACATAACACGTCCGTTCTGATCGATGTTCTATCCATCTATTTGATACCCATAATGTAAAAACACATCCTAGTGTTACCCTGATGCACGTTTTGGCTTATATCTCGAGACCCTTCACAAATAGGTATGAAAACTACCCTGTACTAAAGCACTCAACAACAGCTTTCATTTGTTATCCATATTGTATAAACACTTTCTAGGGGTACCCGGGTCCACGTTTTGGCCTCAATCTCGAGACCCTAGTCACCAATAGGTATGAAAACTACCCTGTACTAATGCACTCATCAACAGCTTTCATTCGTTATCCATATTCTATAAACACATTCTAGGGGTACCCGCGTCCACGTTTTCGCTTATATCTCGAGACCCTAGTTACACGCCGGTACGAAAAATACCCCTTATCAAAGTACTCATAAACAGCTTACATTCGATACCCATATTGTACAAACATATCCCAGGATTACCCAGGTCCACGTTTTGATCTCAAGACCCTATCCAGAACGGGATAAAATTAGCCTATGCCTGTCTCCTGGTTCTAAGCTACCCCTCCACCAATTTTCAGCCAAATATGTTCATCCGTTACTTCCTCTTCAATCACTCTTTATCTATTAAAAAAGCGCATCAAAATCCGTTGCGTATTTTTAAAGGTTTAAGCATTCAAAGGGACATAGGGACAGAAAAAGCGACTTTGTTTTATACTATGTAGTGATGTACATCCATACACACCTATAAACCTACGCCCGAAGTTAAATAACGCAGCGAATGCTACATATGTACGTATGTATGTGTCGCATCAAGCCTCACTCAAAAGCAATTAGCGCGGACAGTTCACAACGAACAGACACACATACGCATTTTTTGATAAAAATGTTTTTTTTTTGTTTAAACAATTTGGCTGATATAAGAAAGGAATCAAGTATTTTTTTTGATGCAGATCGAAGGTAAATATTTCAAAGTTTTACTGAAAAGTAGAATTTTTTAAATCCATGCATCCGTTTATGAGTTATAGCTGTGTAAACAAAAATTTTATGATTTTTTACTACATTTTGGCAATTTGCCACGCCCCTATAATATATACCTTCAAATTATATTAACTATACCATCTCACGTAGCTAAGCTTTCAAATGCAAAAAACCGTTTTAAAATCGGAGCATTCTGTGTGAAGTTATGTGCATACATGGCATTTAGCGACTTTATTTTATAAGATTTATAGAAGATAGATAGATTACAATAGCTGTGTGTTTTTACATCAATCGACGTTTACGCTTAAACTTTATAAGGACTGCTAAACGTCAAGCTCTAAATACACCTCTGCTGAAATTGCTGCGCATAAAATTAGTACTACCAAAGATTATCGAAAATAACCCCCACCACACCCATTTTGGAAAGTTTTTTTCTAAAGTTATATTTTGCGTCAATAAAACAATCCAATTACCATGTTTCATCCAATTTTCGTATTTGGTATAGAATTATGGAATTTTTTTCATTTTCTGTAACTTTCGATATCGAAAATGGACGTGGTCATAGTCGGATTTCGGCCATCTTTTACACCAATACAAAATGAGTTCAGATAAGTATGTGAACTGAGTTTAGTAAAGATATATTAATTTTGGTTCAAGTTATCGTGTTAACGGCCGAGCGGAAGGACAGACCGTCGACTGTGTATAAAAACTGGGCGTGGCTTCAACCGATTTCGCCCATTTTCACAGAAAACAGTTATCGTCCTAGAATCTAAGCCCCTACCAAATTTCACACGGATTGGTAAATTTTTGTTCGACTTATGGCATTAAAAGTATCCTAGACAAATTAAATGAAAAAGGGCGGAGCCACGCCCATTTTGAAAGTTTCTTTTATTTTTGTATTTTATTGCACCATATCATTACTGGAGTCGAATGTTGACATAATTTACTTATATACTGTAAAGATATTAAATTTCTTGTTAAAATTTGACTTTAAAAAAATTTTTTTTAAGTGGGCGTGGTCGTTCCCACACAACAACAACTGTGTACTGCCCGCGCACAAGTAACGTGGTTTGTGTACTTACTAAGAAGCATCATACTTTTTTTCGCGCCGTCAGCCAGTAAGAATTTATTTATATCGAGATATTTTTGGATTTCACAAGAAAATGGCTCTGACCTCCACTAAACGTCATGCTGGAGCTATAAGCAATGAGATTGAAATTATCAAAACTTCTCGCATTAGCGAGTTCTCCCTGAGTTTAATCCGTAACGTGGATCAGCGAACCCTCAAAAATAATGAGTGGATAACAAAACAAATTCAGGACTCTGAAAAAAGACTCCTGGAGTTTGTCTGTAAGAAGACTGAAGCTTAAGACTCTAAAGCTTAAAGTTAGAAGAAAAATTTGGGAGTTTAAAGCAAGATCTAAATGAGTTGAATGAGAAAGTATCTCGTCTGGATAACGTTTTTGACTGCATAGGGCACTTTGTGAATGAAGTCTACCGTCTGGAGACAGCTTTTTTACCTATTGGACATCTTGAGGATGAAATATCTACCCTAAAGATAAAATTATCCAATCAAGAAAGCCAAATTGAAAATCAAGTAGCAGCTTGCGACGTCCGTGTTCATGGTATCTCGTATGAGGAAGGAGAAAATCTAAATAGTATTTTCCACCACTTGTGTTTCTCGTTGAACCTGCAGCTGGCATCTGTTGATGATCACACAAAATTCCTCCAAGATAACATAAATAAGCTCTTTGATGACCACGTTCAAACAAAACTTAAGGTGGCGAAGCACTATAAGAATCCATGGTTTGACGGCGGAATAAGACATTTAATTCACTTGCATAACCTGGCTTACTCGCGGTGGAAGATATACCGAACTGTTGATATGCATATATGTACATACGCTTCAAAGCCGCTCGGCTCACTACCAACAAAGCCATAAGATCGGCTAAGGTAGATTTATACAAAAATAAGTGTAGTTCGCTTCAAATTCGAAGGAAGCTTGGAATGCAATAAAGGGGATTGGGATTGGCAAATCCAAAGCCGCTCTCTCAGTTTCCCCCGATGTCGATGTCAACGATATTAATAATAATTTTGTATAACTACCTCCTTCGGCTGCAAATGTATGTATCGACAATTACTGTGCTCGTGTGAATGATGCAAGTCCCCTTGAATTTGCCGATGTCGATGATTGTGATGTTGTGCAAGCCATACTTTCGGTGGAGTCCAACGCAATAAAGTTAGACGGAATATGTGCTAAATTCTTGAAAATCATCCTACCCATAATCCTTCCCCACATAACATATTTAATATACTCCCTCCTGACGACTTGTGTCTTTCCAAAGTGCTGGAAAGCTGCTAAAGTTATCCAGATTTCCAATCAGAACAAGGATTACAGGCCTATATAGAAAAGGTAGTACTAGCGAAGGTCGTTGAGCGTATTTTACATATGTGCATGAAAATAAACTTCTGACGGACCATCAGTCTCGTTTCCGCTCAAGGAGAAGCTGTACTACGGACTCCTTTCTGTAGTTGAATATATAGAGCAGCGGATCGACGATAAATTTACAGCTTTCTTAACCTTGCTTGACCACTCCAAAGCTTTCGACTCTGTCGACCATATCCTATTATGTAAGAAGCTGAAAAACCTGTTTAATTTCTCGAGTCATGCAACCAACCTAATCAGTTCTTATCTAGACGGCAGGCCCCAGGCAGTATGTGTAGATAGTAGAAAGTCAAACTTGTTAGAAGTTTTGCGAGGTGTTCGCGAAGGTTCAACCCTGTGTCCTTTGTTATTTGTAATGTACATTAATGACCTGCCACATCTACCCTGACGATGTTCAATTGTATACGTGCTGTCCTGTTTATTGTACCAGTTTATGTATAAGTAACTTGAGTCACGATCTGGGCCAAATAGGTGTATGGGCTTCTATGAACGGCTTATGTCTAAATCCTCGAAAGTCGAAATATATCGTCAGTCGTAGAAATCCACTAGTAACAAATTCCCTAGATAATATTATGTTCGAAAACTCTGTTATAGAATATGATGACACGGCAAAATATCTTGGTATAGTTTTTAACAAAACATTGACATGGAAGGACCATATCTTTAGTACGGTATGAAAAGTGTACGGAATGTTCCCTACACTGTGGTTGACACAGTATTTCACAGTATTATTTATGCGATTACTTTTATCCAAAGCGTATTTAATACCTACTCTTCTTTATGGCTGTGAGATTTTTTCTGGCTGCGACTATGCGAGCAAAAAGAAGTTAAATGTTGCTTTCAGTAACATTGCCAGATATTTATATAGGCTGAATAGACTTGCTCAAGTTTCCTATTACTCTGAAAAGTTGCAGACATATCATTTGATAACCTTCTAAAGGTCAGAACTCTTACTACCTTACAGAATTTCATTACCTCTTTTGAAGGCTTAAATTTCTTCATTCAACAAGGTCAATGCTTCTCGCACATGTTAAATAACGTATGTTAGTTTCTGAACGGCAATTCATCGTCACTTCGTATAAGTAATCAGTAATGCACTGCATTTCAAGAAAGAGTTAATCTGTTTTTATAACTGACTCACATTTCCTTTCATAACTTATGTATTTTACTGATTCCTTATCCTGTTTTACTCACCACCTTCAACCTTCCCTAATGATTAAACTTATTAAGGTACTACTATTGCAAGCTCTCCTTTAACCTTATTTTCTGTTCTTCGTCCCTAGGCTAAGCTCTATCAAAATACGTTTTTATGAAAATACCTTATAAATTATCTATTATCTATTATTAATTAATTAGTTAAAGAGGATACTGTTAATTAATGAGAGAGAGGTAAAGAACTTGGAACATAAATTGGGTACAAGCGAAAGTGCCAAGGATAGAAGTCCATCACTCCAACGAAAGCGACAGAGGAACAGCTCGTACTCGACCAAGGAGAACAACGTGGTCGAACCCACTACTAACCAAAAGTCGTCATACCAGGGCACGTGGGTAGTCACAAACGACGGCAAGAGAAGACGGAGCGAAAAGAGGACACTGCAGCCCAAAAGACGGGAGAGTGGCAGTTAGCTAAAAGGACGAACAAGAAAAAAGCACTTAAGGCTAGGCCGGACGCAATCATCATTTCGAAGGCGGAAGATGCGACGTACGCTGACATATTACGTAAAGTGATAAGTTGCGACTAATTAAAATCCCTGGGTGGTGAGGTCAAAACGATTAGAAGAACGGCGAAAGGAGAGCTGTTACTACTGCTGAAAAAATCGCAAGATTGGAAAACAAGACCCTATCAAGCACAAATTGAAGCGGTACTAAAGGCCTCCGCTAAAGTTATAGCAAACTTTCAAATGGTCACACTGTAGTGCAGAGATGTCGATGATATTACTAGTGTAGCATTACCAGAATACGCTTCACATGCAATGTATTTTCAAGCATATACAAAAGTACCACTACCAGAATAATCCTTACATACAATGGATTTTCATGCATATACAAATACATATAGCGACCTACATAAATTGTTTTGAACCCATGGGGAGTTCAACATCATATGTAAATACCGACAACAAGACCCGTATCAAGTTACATTGACAAACCCTCGTCATTAACAGTTTGTCAATGCGACTGTCAAAATATTATTATATACACAATAACCTATATCTATAATTAGGTCAAAGTAACAATATGCTGATTTTGTGAATGTATTATGAATGTAAATACTTTTGGTTTGAAAATATTAATGTAACTATGTATATGTAGAATAAGAAATTTTGTATAAAAAGAAAGGCACTTCTTTAATAAAGTTAATATTATTCTAACGCTACTGATCAGCGTGTCTTTTTTTTTACGTTTTAACCTTTTCATGGCGATCCTGCCAGCTTAACCTTTAACGTACAAAATTGCTGACCAAACGATGCTAAAAAGGATCTAGTTGTTCCGAGATACTGCCAAGTTTTTCTTTTCTCGCGAAGTTAAAATCAATTAGACCTTGCCAAATCCTGCTAAAGATCTGAAAGGTTACAGTAATTACCAAAACCTAAAAAGGATTTATCGGAAGCAAAATATTTAATCGGTTTACAAAGTTGTAAATGTCCAATTTTTAAGAAATCTTACAAGAAATATAAAACAAAAAGTCACGCAATAGACTGGAATAAACCGGATCCAAAAAGTGTGCATGGCAGCGTAGGCATAATCAAGTGGAATAGGCGAACAACACGAATGACGGCGAAACTTAAGTATAATAATTAATTTAAGTATTAATTAAAAAAAGTATTATAATTAATTTAAATATGAGCCTTATGGATGCTAAACTAAGAGCAAAAACAAAAGTTTTTGCTTAGGAATTTTTTTTGCCTTTGAAAAATTAGGAATTGTTATTTAAAATTTAAGGGAATTGTTTTCAAATAATTAATAAAAAATACTAAGAAATAGTAAATAAACAAATAAAAATAGCATAGAAATTATTCTTAAATAATATGTTGTAAAATTAGTTAAAAGAAAATAAACTATACTAAGCTTTAAATTATAAAATTTTTTGAAATGCTAAAAAATCTTAACATAAAAATCTTAATATAAAAAAAAAATTTTAATTTAGAATACAGTTTTTTAAATAACAATTTTTATAATGTGAATTAAGCAAAATAAATTAACGAAAGTTATAAGTAAAATGGAGTGTTTAAGATAAAGAATAAAATCAAAGAAATTTTATTAAAATTTGAATTTACCCCCTTATTTACGGAAACAGGAAATTAATTACAGGAAATTTCAAAATGCCAAATTAAACAAAATTTTTCTTTAAGAACAAACATTTTTAGAAATAAACTTTTAAATAATAACTTTTATAATATCTACTAAATTAGGGAAAACTAATAAAGGTCGTAAGTAAAATAAATGCTTAGATAAAGCTTAAATTAGTTTTTGTAAGAAACAGGAAAACAGTTAAAAGGAATTTTTGTTATTCTCTTCATAATGTCTTGGGGGACAAGGATAGCACAAGGCATAATGATAACATTAGCCGGATATGAATTAGGGAAGGAAAATTCAGGAAGTTCAGAAAATAAAGTATCTGAAAACTGAATAGTAAAATATGAGTCACCAGACCAAGTGGACACAAAAACCACTCCAAACATTTCAGATGTTTGGCTAGGCGCTTTAATATGCACGATAGGGCTATTAATCATTGCAATAGCCGCTATACTCAGAAACTATATGAAATTTAAATATAGGCAATTGAAAAACGTGCAACAACGTATCTAAAATTTTTTTTCTTCCCAAATTTCCAAACCCAAGGCTGACGAAGAGCAATAAATAATTCAAATAAACCCCAAATAGTAAACTTCAAAATGTCGCAATCGACAGTAAAAGCAGCTTCACTAGCCCTGCCCAAATTAAATGGCAAATCAAGAATTTGCATAATTTCTTTGAATGCTCCTGATATCTTTGAAGACAAAGATAATCAGGAAGCAATAAGAAAATGCACAGTAGTTCACATTGAAATGCCAGCCACGAAGGATAACACGGTAGAAAATTTATACCAAAAATAATAACTCTTCCAAATTATGTTTGAATAGAAACCCCGCGTTAGTGGAAATATGCAAAATTCAAAAACAAGTAACAATATTGCCAACAACAGCAAATATGAAGAAAAGTCACAAGAGAACATATATATATACTAGCAGACCCGGCAGACGTTGTTCTGCCCTAACTTTGGTCTATCTGCATACATTTTAATAAGTTTTTCTGTCTAACTCTGCCCTCCCCCTCTTCACTTTTTCTTAATCCTTTTATTTGCTCCTCCCTCCGTTTTTTTCGCTTCATCTATCTCTATCTTCGTCTCATTCCATCTCTTTCTCAGGCTCCCTCTCCTTCTCTCTTTTCTCTTCTCTCAAGTTCTTTTCATTCTTCTTCATCCCTTATTGCCAGTCCCAGAGGGTGGTATGTATTTTGTTCCAGTCCCATTCCGAGTCCAAGTCTCAGTCCCAGTCCTAATCCTAATTCCAGTCCCAGCCCGTCTCTGGTCTACTTCCTGGAAAAAAGGATTGTAAATACTAATATAGGCAAATTTATATACCAAATTTCAGGCAAATCGAATAGGGCGTAAGTAAATAGGTATGTGGGTATTATTAATTCATGTCTTTATTTCGGTTTCGCATGCTTATTTATCAGTTTTGCTAGGTTGATGCGACTAAACAGAATATCACAATGAAAATTATTTTAAAGCTCTCAGCAACAGCTTTCATTTGATATCCATATTACATGAACATTCTATGGGTATCCGGGTCCACGTATTGGCCTATATCTCGATACCCTATTCATAAAGCGGCATAAAATTTACTCTGTACTAAAGCACACATCAAAAGCTTCAATTTGATACCCATAATGTAAAAACACATCCTAGTGTTACCCTGATCCACGATTTAGTCTATATCTCGAGACTCTAGTCACCAATAGGTATGAAAACTACCCTGTACTAAAGCACTCATCAACAGCTGCAATTTGATACCCATAATGTAAAAACACTGTCTAGGCGTTCACGGACCCACGTTTTGGCCTATACCGCGAGACCCTAGTCACCAGGGGTATGCAAATTATCCTCTACTAATGCACTCATTGACAGCTTTCATTTGGTATACATATTCTATAAACATATTCTAGGGGTACCCGGGTCCACGTTTTGGCCTATATCTTGAGACTTTGTGCGTCGATCGCAACCAAACCTATGGGCAAACCACCGCGTGAGGTATACGCAACTTATATGAAAGCTTGTACAAAATCGACCGGCGCATCTCTTCAAACATCGGCTACCAACTAACACACATTTTAGCCTTTCTTTTTATATATAAGACTAGCAGACCCGTCAGACGTTGTTCTGCTCTAAATTTGGTCTGTCTCCATACATTTTAATAAACTTTTTCCGTCTAACTCTGCCCCCTCCCCCTCCTAACTTTTTCTTAATCCTTTTATTCACTCCTCCCTCCGTCTTTTCGCTACATCTATCTCTATTTTCGTCTCACTCTATCTCCTTCTCCTTCTCCTTCCGTCTTTTCTCTTCTCTAAAGTTTTTCACATTCTTCTTCATCCCTTATTACCAGGCAAATCGAATAGGACGTATGTAAATAGTTATGTGGGTATCATTAATTCATGTCTTTATTTCGGCTTCGCATGCACATTTATCAGTTTTGCCAGGTTAATGCAACTAAATCGAATCTCACATTGAAAATTACTTTAAAGCTCTCAGCAACAACTTTCATTTGATATCCATATTAAACACACATTCTAGGGGTATCCGGGTCCAGGTTTTGCCCATATCTTGAGACCCTAGTCACCCAGCGGTAAAAAAATTACTCTGTACTAAGCACTCATCAACAGCTTCAATTTGATACCCATAATGTAAAAACACATCCTAGTATCACCCTGATGCACGTTTTGGCCTATATCTCGATACCCTTCACAAATAGGTATGGAAACTACCCTGTACTAAAGCACTCATCAACAGCTTTCATTTGTTATCCATATTGTAAAAACACTTTCTAGAGGTACCCGGGTCCACGTTTTGGCCTCGAGACCCTAGTCACCAATAGGTATGAAAACTACCCTGTACTAAAGCACTCATCAACAGCTTTCATTCGTTACCCATATTCTATAAACACATTCTAGGGGTACCCGCGTCCACGGTTTTGCTTATATCTCGAGACCCTAGTTACACGCGGGTACGAAAAATACCACGTATCAAAGTACTCATAAACAGCTTACATTCGATACCCATATTGTACAAACATATCCCAGGATTACGCAGGTCCACGTTTTGATCTCAAGACCCTATCCAGAACGGGATAAAATTAGCCTATGTCTGTCTCCTGGTTCTAAGCTACCCCTCCACCAATTTTCAGCTAAATATGTTCATCCGTTACTTCCTCTTCAATCACTCTTTATCTATTAAAAAAAAGCGCATCAAAATCCGTTGCGTATTTTTAAAGGTTTAAGCATTCAAAGGGACATAGGGACAGAAAAAGCGACTTTGTTTTATACCAGGGCCGGCCAAAAGTTGCACATTGTGCAATTTGAGTTCGTATTTTCACACAGACACTAACGATGTGCGATCACGATCGTTTGCTGTCGCTTGTCACTCACTAAAATCAACAGTGAATGCAAAAGGAAAAGTCCATGCTACTTTTTGGGCACATAATAAAAACAATATGCTGCAAGGTTAAAGTGACTTTCAATAAGTTTTAGTTAGTATTATTAAGTTCCTGTGAACATACATAATAATATTGACAATTTAAATATTAATAATTAATAATAATTAATTAATTATTAACAAATATTGACAATTTAATATAAGTAACTTTTTATACGTTATACTTAGTTTTATTAATTTTTATACATTTTTTTTATTGAATAACTTTATGTTTTGAAAATATAAATTTCTATGTTTACATTTATTTTGTTTTATGGTTTTTTCTTAATGAAAAAGTGATTTTTTTAAGTAAATTTTGCATTGAAGAAACACCATACCTTCTTTCATAAAAAAGTTTTATCTGGATAGCTCGACCTCCGCGTTCTTAGTTATATGAATATAAGTAAATATTGTTAGGATTAGCTTGAAATCAAATAACCAGAGTCCTTTTTAATTTCGAACTTCACAGTCCACATTTTCTTTTAGCACCCTGTGGGGAGTTTTCACTCAATTTTTACACACACTTATGAAATTGTTTTAGTATTTGTGTGGCCGGCTCTGTTTTATACTATGTAGTGATGTACATCCATACACACCTATAAACCTACGCCCGAAGTTAAATAACGCAGCGAATGCTATATATGTACGTATGTATATGTCGCATCAAGCCTCACTCAAAAGCAATTAGCGCGGACAGTTCACAGCGAACAAACACACATACGCATTTTTTGATAAAAATTTTTCTTTTGTTTAAATAATTTGGCTGACATAAGAAAGGAATCAAGTATTTTTTTGATGCAGATCGAAGGTAAATATTTCAAAGTTTTACTGGAAAGTAGAATTTTTTAAATCCATCCATCCGTTTATGAGTTATAGCTGTGTAAACAAAAATTTTATGATTTTTTACTACATTTTGGCAATTTGCCACGCCCCTATAATATATACCTTCAAATTATATTAACTGTACCATCTCACGTAGCTAAGCTTTCAAATGCAAAAAAACCGTTTTAGAATCGGAGCATTCTGTGTGAAGTTATGTGCATACATGGCATTTAGCGACTTTATTTTATAAGATTTATATAATAGATTACAATAGCTGTGTTTTTTTTACATCAATCGACGTTTACGCTTAAACTTTATAATGGTCATACTACACAGCCACACAACAAACGTTTTATCTCCGCTTTTTGGGACACCATGTTTTGTAGCTAGTTGCCGCGAGATGGGTCTCCTAAGTGGCTATTTGCTGCTAAGTCGCCTAAGAAAATATCACAGCGACACCTTGCATCATTTTCCTTAAATTTTTTATATCGCTACTTAGAAAAATGTTGCAAATAGGAGGTGTAAAATGTAAACAGTTAAGACGCACACCTGTATCAAATGTGTGTACCTTTACAAATTGTGTGCCATAGCTGCCGTTCCTGGCACTTTCGTACTGAAACTGGTACTTTAAAAATGATTTGATACGTTGGTACGTTATTTTTAAGTTTGGATCCCACATGAAAATGAATGATATATGTACGTATGAAGATGTTAATGAAAATTTGATGTATTTTCTTGATCTTGAAAAATAAAAAATGGTAAATAACCATTTGTCTTTCAATTCTGTGAAACAATGTTTTTGGTACGTGAAGAATATGTGAGCGGCAGTACTGGTTGCATTGGAAAAATTTAAATTTATATCACTTCTTAGAAAAATGTTGCAAATAATAAAGGGGTTTAAAACAACCAAAGCCGCATGAATAATACTCGTACTATTAGCTAAAATATTGATAAATTGAAGATTTTCCAATTTTTTTTTTGCTGTAAATGAACAGTCAGTCAAATCGGTCAAACCGTTTTTGAGTAATAGCTGAAATATTTTTTAATTGAAGTTTTTTAAATAAATTTTTTTGTCGTAAAGATCCCCGAATCAGATTGAAAATAATAGAAAAACAAATTATTGAAATCGGTGTAGCCGTTTTTCTGTTTTCAACGACCTAACGCACACAAATTAATTTTTTTATATATATGGATTACAAAAGTCTTGTGGAATTCTCAAAGGTTGGCGTTGGAAATTTTTTAATTTATGTTACATATACGAAAGGGTTATATAAAAGAAATTTATTTAGGGCGACATCTGACCAATTATTTCCATCCACTCTGATGCATATACTGGTGTGTAAAACAAACAAAGCCGCATGAATAATAACAACCAAACTCATACTATTATCTAAAATATTGATAAATTGAAGATTTTCCAAATTTTTTGTTGCTGTAAATGACAGTCCGGTCGAAAAAAGGAAAGAAAAAATTTTTGAAATCGGTCAAACCGTTTTTGAGTAATAGCTAAAATATTTATTAATTGAAGTTTTTTAAATAAATTTTTTTGTCGTAAATTATCCCTGAATCAGATCGAAAATAATAGAAAAAAATTATTGAAATCGGTGTAGCCGTTCTTCAGTTTTGAACGACCTAACGCACACAAATTCATTTTTATATATATAGATTACAACAATTGCGAAACAATTGTTTTGGCACTCTCAAAAGCGTTTTGGTATGAAATGAAATTTATTTAGGGCGACATCTGTCAAAATTATTTCCATCCAGTCTGATTCATATTCAATATTTTTTAATTGAACCTTTTTAAATAAATTTTTTTGTCGTAAATGATCCCTGAATCAGATCGAAAATAACAGAAAAAAAATTATTGAACTCGGTGTAGCCGTTTTTCTGTTTTGAACGACCTAACGCACACAAATTCATTTTTTTATATATATGGATTACAAAAGTCTTGTGGAATTCTCAAAGGTTGGCATTGGAAAAATTTTAATTAATGTTGCATATACGAAAGGGTTATATAAAAGAAATTTATTTAGGCGACATCTGACCAAATTATTTCCATCCACTCTGATGCATATACTGGTGTGTAAAACAAACAAAGCCGCATGAATAATAACAACCAAACTCGTACTATTATCTAAAATATTGATAAATTGAAGATTTTCCAAGTTTTTTGTTGCTGTAAATGACAGTCAGTCCGGTCGAAAAAAAGGAAAGAAAAAATTTTTGAAATCGGTCAAACCGTTTTTGAGTAATAGCTAAAATATTTATTAATTGAAGTTTTTTGAATAAATTTTTTGTCGTAAATTATCCCTGAATCAGATCGAAAATAATAGAAAAAAATTATTGAAATCGGTGTAGCCGTTCTTCAGTTTTGAACGACGTAACGCACACAAATTCATTTTTAAATATATAGATTACAAAATTCTTGTGGAATTCTCAAAGTTTGGCATTGGAAAAATTTTAATTTATGTTGTATATACGAAAGGGTTATATAAAAGAAATTTATTTAGGGCGACATCTGACAAAATTATTTCCATCCACTCTGATTCATATACTCGTGCGTAAAACAACCAAAGCCGCATGAATAAATTGAAGATTTTCCGAATTTTTTTTGCTGTAAATGAACAGTCAGTCTGATCGAAATAAAGGAAAGAAACAATTTTTGAAATCGGTCAAACCGTTTTTGAGTAATATATAAAATATTTTTTCATTGAAGTTTTTTAAATAAATTTTTTTGTCGTAAATGATCCCTGAATCAGATGGAAAATAATAGAAAAAGAATTATTCAAATCGGTGTAGCGGTTTTTCAGTTTTGAAGGACCTAACGCACCCAAATTCATTTTTATATATATAGATTACAATTCTTGTGGAATTCTCAAAGGTTGGCATTGGAAAAATTTAAATTTGTGTTGCATATACGAAAGGGTTATATAAAAGAAATTTATTTAGGGCGACATCTGACAAAATTTTTTCCATCCACTCTGATTCATATACTGGTGCGTAAAACAACCAAAGCCGCATGAATAATAACAACCAAACTCGTACTATTAGCTAAAATATTGATGAATTGGAGATTTTCCAATTTTTTTTTGCTGTAAATGAACAGTCAGTCCGATCGAAATAAAGGAAAAAAAATTTTTGAAATTGGTCAAACCGTTTTTGGGTAATAGCTAAAATATGTTTTAATTGAAGTTTTTTAAATAAATTTTTTTGTCGCAAATGATCCCTGAATCCGATCGATAATAATAGAAAAAAAATTATTCAAATCGGTGTAGCGGTTTTTCAGTTTTGAACTACCTAACGCACCCAAATTCATTTTTATATATATAGATTACAAAATTGTTGTGGAATTCTCAAAGGTTGGCATTGGAAAAATTTAAATTTGTGTTGCATATACGAAAGGGTTATATAAAAGAAATTTATTTAGGGCGACATCTGACAAAATTTTTTCCATCCACTCTGATTCATATACTGGTGCGTAAAACAACCAAAGCCGCATGAATAATAACAACCAAACTCGTACTATTACCTAAAATATTTATAGTTTCAAGATTTTCCAAATTTTTTTTGCTGTAAATGAACAGTCAGTCCAATCGAAATAAACGAAAGAAAAAATTTTTGAAATCGGTCAAACCGTTTTTTGGGTAATAGCTAAAATATTTTTTAATTGAAATTTTTTAAATAAATTTTTTTGTCGTAAGTGATCCCTGAATCAAATCGAAAATAGAAAAAAAAAATTATTCAAATCGGTGTAGCCGTTTTTCAGTTTTGAACGACTTAATGCACACAAATTCATTTTTATATATATAGATATAAAGCGCTATATAAATTTGTAACAAGAAGACTAGTCGCGCTCGTTTTCATCCCAAAAGGATAGAAAAATTGTAGCGTAGAAAAAAATTTTCAAGCAACCTGATCGTTGAGCAGGCTGAAATAAGCCGGCAATCTAGAACTTGAAAATAAGGAAAAACACAGTTGGTAGTAGGCAAATTTAAAAAGAAAAATGTACCCAAGTTCTCTAAAATTAAATAATTGCACAAACCCAAGAGGTTGTGAATGTGACAAATCCCGGTAAAAATTAAATAATTCTTCATAAATATCATGACGATTCTGTCTTCGTGGCCGCCGCAGAAATCGAATAACATATAAGATCTAATAAAAATATTGCTGGAAAATATCGAAAATATGAAATGATTATTAAAGAATGATTATTAAAGATACGAAAAATGTTTGTACCCACTGTACCCTCCGTCTACCCATTAGCTGAACTACTAATACTATAAATTACCTTGCTCTTCCACCAACTACAGCTAATTAATCTTCCGAATAATTAGCTATACATTTTTTTTGATTCTAAGTTTAATATGACCCAAATGAAATGAAATAGCAACGAAAATCTTCGTTTAATAGAAATAGTAAAGAGAAAATAAAGAAACATAATTCATTTATTAGTCGTTAGAAACACTATATTAAAAAAAACAAATATAAGTTTGAGAGGCCTCAGTTAGGAAAACCTCGCCTTTTAAAGAGGTCATATGTTTAGATAATAGAACCCATTACTCTCATAAGTTGGATATAAAGGAAATTATAAGGTAAAAAGTATTAATAAGAATAATAACTATACGTTAATACCACATAGAATAGAAAATAGTGATAGGACCAATAAAAATAAGGAAACAGTAATTCATAAGAATAGACTTAAAACAATATATATATATTTTTTAATAAAAACAAAAACCCCACAGTAAGCACTGCACTTTACTCATAATAATAAATATACAAACATCCCAAAAAGAAAACAAAAAGTCAAAGTCAGCATAAAGAAACAAATTTAAACTGGTGTAAACAAATAAAAAACGACAATACTGTAATATCAAGTTACCATTAAGCAATAAATCAATGAATGAATGAATGAATGAATATTAAGTGGGTCATTAAGTCCCTTTAATGGTCATATACAATTGTCTTCAATTATATACGACCTTTTCTAAGGCGGATGGTGTAAATTACCAGAATACGCTTTACATGCAATGTATTTTCATGCATATACAAATGTAGCATTACCAGAATACGCCTTACATACAATGCATTTTCATGCATATACAAATGCACATATAAATATAGCGACCTACATAAATTATTTTGAACCCAGCGGGAGTTCAACATCATATGTAAATACCGACAGCATGACCCGTATCAGGTCTCTCTCGTCATTAACAGTTTGTCAATGCGACTGCCAAAATATTACACAATAACCAATATCTATAATTAGGTCAAAGTAACAGTATGCTGACTAGGCATGAATGTATTATGAATGTAAATACTTCTGGTTTGAAAATATTAATGTAACTAAATATATGTAGAATAAGAAGTTTTGTATAAAAAGAAAGGCATTTCTTTAGTAAAGTTAATATTATTCTAACTCTACTCAACGGCGTGTCTTTTCTTTTACGTTTTAACCTTTTCACTAGGCCCGAGGAGATTTGCGACGCCCTCCACCAGCAATGCTACATCAAACGTCCAGATTGACTGCTATAAAAATCATACGCGCAGGGTACAGTAGCACGAAGTCGGCACTTATAAGCTTTACAGCGGATGATGTCAAGGCTGTTCTTAGTACGCAAAGAATCCGGGCAGGAAACCCATCTACCTGCCGAATTAGAGAGGTCAAGCAAGATAAACGCTGTTATAGGTTCTGGGGCTACGAGCATATAGCTCAGAAATGTAAGGATACTGTAGATAGGCCCAGACTATACAGGAAATGCTGTCAGGAAGTTAATAAGGCAGCAAATTGCGAAAACGCACCGAAAAGCACGCAATGTGGGGGACAACATTCGGCAGGCAGTTTTAAATGCCCACAACGAGAGGGCAGCAAAAATACTATCTCATGAGAGTATTGCAGCTCAATTGAAACCATTGCGAGGCGGCCCAAGAGCTTTTATCCCCCTATGCCCTTCGAGCATGTCCATCGCCGAGTTCGAAGGCATGATGTACGGGATCACCATGGAAGCACGAGTTAAACACCCGATTTTAGTGTGTGGAGACTTCAATGCATGGTCATCTGTGTGGGGAAGTAGACGAACCAACGAAAAAGGGAGAGTCCTTTTCGAAAGCCTTTCTTCTCTGAGGCTAGAACTCCTAAATGAATCAGTTATATATATACCTCCGATACAGGTACCAGACGATCGATTATAGATATCACCTTCGCTAGCAGCGAAATAGCAAGACGAGCAAAATGGTCCATAAGCAACGTCTACACACAGCGATCATAAAAATATTAGCGTAAAGCTGCTCGAAACTCCACGAACGGTAGCAACAAAACATCTACAAAGTAGGAAATGGAAACAGCACCTTTTCGATCCACAAATGTTTGATATTATCTGGAAGGATGTTATAGTATGAGAATCGCATGCGGAAGACCAGTGGATTCAAATAACAAAGGCTAGGTGTACATGAGGCTACGCGTCATAGACGCGTATTATACACTGCAGGCGAAATCTGTACGCTTTGATGCCGAACACATGTACTTGAATGGAGAGCTGCGTACGAGGCGTCAGCTGCATGAAAGCGAAAAAGCATGAAAGTTTCATGTAGCTAGGCCTACAGTAAGGTTGGTCGATAAGCGTAAATACGCTTAGAAAAGAGCAAGAAGAAGATGATTGTTTACAATTTTATTTTTTTCACTTATGCGCGGTGGTGAAAACTTTCCTTTTTAATTTTATACACAATCATATATTGTATAATGGCAATTATACAGCATAAGTTAATTTCTTTAATTTTTTTAGAAATATTTTTCTTTTTGTAGCGACGCTTGGAAGTAGCTACGTATGCAGATCTTAAAGCGTAGAGGAATTGTAGCTAAATGAAATATGTTGTACGCGTCTATGAGGCGTAGCCTCGTGTGCACCTTGCCTAAGTCTCTATGTATGGCTTGTGATGCAACCATGCCCAGAAGCCGCGGAAAGGCCCACCGCACCCCGGTATATTGGTGGAACGACGAAATTGCGGAAGAGCGTAGAAAATTTTACAAAGCACGAAGAATAGCGAAGAGGGCACGCTCATCGCCACGATATGCGGAGCTACCGAGCACCTATGTGGCACAAAGAAAGCACTTATAAAAATGCCATAAAAAAGAGCAAGAAGTTGTGCTTTAAGAAAGAACTGTGATGGCCAAAGTTAGAAGACCGATATCACAGCAACCCACGTGCCCAATAATAATGAATAATATTGTTGAAACACTTTTCCCGGCGCAAGACTGCTGGAATTATCCAAGCGAGGATCTCGAAAGTACTGAAACTCCGCAAATTACAGGGCTGGATGCTGCAAACAGAGTTGCTGATAACAAATTCCCAAGACCCGATGGAGTACCAAACATAGCCCTTAAAGGTGCGATCAGAACTAGGACTACATTATTTACTGACCTTTTTAATGCCTGTATGCAAGAAGGCGTGTTTCCTCGCCCATGGAAATGACAAAGACTTGTCCTCTTGCTGAGACCTAGTAAACAGCCGGAGCTGGATTCCCTAGGAAAGATTTTCGAGCGTTATAAAATGTTACTAGCAAAATTAAAACAAAGTGGATTCTTTGAGGGCTTACGTTCAGCGCAGAAATCTGATTGTTCTTTATTCAGAAATACTTTCTCTTTTATAGTAAAATTACTTACAATGCTATTGCAATATTTACATACCATACTTACACACTAAGAATAACTACATTCTATTTCTATATACCAAGTCAGCAGAATATTTTTATTACCTAACTGTGTAATAATATTTGGTCAGTCGCATTGACAAACCGACGCTGTCGATCAGTCATGCTGATCGATACGTGAGCTGCTCAGTGTGACGCATACGGGTTAAACAACTGTAAACGGATACGGCTCCCCGCTGGATTCAATATAACTTATCTATGCCGCTATGACTATGTCGCTATGAGTTATTTGCGTGTGGTCGAAAGTGAAATTCATTTGGTTGTGCATTACAAACTAGACTCATTCTGGCATTTACATAAATACAGATATCTTCTATTGTGGTAATGCCACACCATCCACCTTAAGAAGGGTCACATACACTTATGAACAATTGCATGTGATCCTTAAAGTGACTTAATGACCCACTGAGAGTTTACAAAATTTTAATTGCTTTTTAGTTTTCTATTGTAATTTATTGTATTGCGGTAACTTCATATTGAGAGTGGAGAGTTTATTTACTTATTTTTATATCCGTTTACATTTGCTTAACATGTGTGATTTTGTGCTGACCCTTTTTTTCTTTTGTTTTTTTGCTTGTACATTTTTTAATATGTTTTGAAGGGAGGAACGTATATAATTTGAGTTTCTGTACTGACTTTCGTATTTATATATTATTATTATTTTTTTGTGTGTTTATTTTGTATGGTTGTGTGCTTGTGATTATGAATAATGTTTCGCATCAAGTGTTATTGACATTTGTTTTTACATATCAGAATTTTAAGTGTGTTTTGCACAGCCGGGCTTTAAGAGCGTCGAATCACTTAAAAATCGGCTTGGGTTTAAAAATTATTATGAAATAACCGTAACTTGATGCCAACATGACTTTATATTTATATATTTTTTTTTGTCTTTGTTTGTGTACATTTTTATTGACGAGTAAATCGGAATGTTTGTAGAGTGATTGTTTTTATTTATTTATTTTTTTTTTTTTTAAATCATTTGGGTTACTAGCAAATGTTCTATACTGCTTTAAACCTATTCGTATGGATTATTATTTCCCTATATTTTTTTTTGTAGTTTAGAATAAATAAAATATTTCCTATAGCTATTTTCTATTCTATTTTGGATTTAGAATAAAAGATATTTCCCTATTAGTATTTCCTATTCTACCGGTGGCTAAAGTAAAAATATTTTTCCTATTATGACCTCGTTAATTGTTTGGTTTTCTTAAATAAGACCTGGGCAATAAATGTTTGTATTTATTTTATTTTCTTAATTTAATTTCGCATATTATTCAAGAAAAAAATGTTTTTTTACTTGACTTTTTTTCATAATAAGGTAAATCTGCAATTAATTGCATAGACAATTGAGGCATTGCTGACGGAAGAGCGGGTTAGCTATGTAGTAGTTCAATTTATAGGTAAAAGAAAGGTAGAGTGGATGCAAAAAATTTTTCGTATCTTTAAATGTTCTTTTTATATTTTCGATATTTTCCCTATTTTCCAGCAATTTCTTTGATCTTATTTGTCATGCTATTTCTGCGGCGGCCACCAAGACAGAATCGTCATGACTTTTATGAAGAATTATTTTTATTTTTACGGGATTTTCACATGCACAACCTCTGGGTTAGTGCAATTTTTCGATCTTAGAGAACTTGGGTACCTACTTTTATTATTTTAAATTTACCTACTCGAGTATATATTCAATTATCTTTCACCAATTTGTCCCTCAGGGCAACTGTGTTTTTCCTTATAAATTTCAAGTCCTGGATTGTCGGCATTTCTTGTATGCCTGGTCGAATATTGTCCTAATTCAATAACTTCCTCAACAATCTGGATGCTTGAAAAGTTTTCTACGCTACAATTTATCTATCCTAAGATGAAAACGCGCGCGACATGTCTTATATCTGCAAATTTATATAGCGATTCACATATATTTTTATATGTTCTCTTTGTGACTTTTTCTTCATTTTTTTGTTATGGGCTGGTTTTAAAACTTTTGTATTTTTAAAACTTTTGTATTTTTCTTTCTTAGTTTTTGCCTATTTCAACTGTCCTAGAATTTTCTATTGCTTCATGACCATCTTTGTCAGGAGCATTCAGAGGGATTATGCAAATTTTGATTTGCTATTAAACTTTGGCGGGGCTAATTAAGTTAATTTTACTGTCAATTGAGACATTTTGAATTGTCTACTGCTCTTCTTCAAATTGGATAAAATAATTTAGATACGAGCTTGAACTGGTTTTAATTGCCTATATTTCATTTTCATATAACTTTTGAGTATCGTGGCCATTGCAATGGTCAATAGCACGATAACGCAGATTAAAACTGCTAGCCAAACATCAGGAATGTTTGGGTTCGTTTTTGTCTCTACCTCGGCTGGTGGTTCGTATTTTACTATTCTATTTTCAGATACTTTATTTTCTGAACTTACTGAATTTTCCTCCCTAATTCGTATCCGGCTATCGCTATCATGATGCCTTGCGCGATCTTTGTCCACGAAGCCATGTTAAAGTTTTCCTATAATTATTTTTCTGCTTTTGTGACAAATGAACTAAATTTAACTTTTAATAAAATTTTTTTGATTTTATTCTTTTATCCTATGCATTCCATTTTACTTGTTTGTTTAGTTAACGCTATTGAAATACAAGAAAATAAATTTTTTTTTATCTAATTGAAAAATTTGTTTAATTAAAAATTTTTAGGATTTTTTTTTCAATTTACAAAATATTTTAAAAATTAATTTTTATGCAATTTTGATTTTATTATTTTTCCCTGATTTATTTGACATTATAAAGGTCTAAGAAGAATTGTGTTAATTTTATTTTTCCTTATTTAATTAACATTATAGAAGCTATTGTATAAAATTTTTGATTTTCTTAAAAAAGTTTTTCTAAAGTTAATATTTTTAACATTTCTAGTTTTCTTAAAATTGAAAATTTATTTTTTGGTGAATTTATTTTACAAAGTATTGTTTAAAATTAAATTTTATATTATTATTATTATTTCTACGCCACATTGGCTTCAATCTTTTTCCCTATTTTTAGGTTTAGTTTGTGTCATTTTCAAAGCTGACATCAAACTTTTTGTAAAAAGAAATTTGTTCATCCTACTATATTTATAAAAAAAATCCTAAGCAAAAATTGTTTTTGTTTTTATCGGCCTATTGATAAATGATTCAAGGTTAGATTCGAGCTCAAGGCCAGAACAATAATTTTTTTTTAATGATAATTATTGTTATTTTTTAATTTTTCTAAATCTGAAAAATTGTATTTTGGTTTTGGAATAGTAAGTAGAAAATTTTTCAGACAACCTGCCATAGCTGCGCAGATAGATCCATTTCGAAGGGTGCTAAGCCTTCATCATCAGTACGCTTTAGGCACGCTGCGGTTTGTTTGACTGGCAAAAATTATTGTTCTGGCCTTGAGCTCGAATCGAACCTTGAATCATTTATCAATAGGCCGATAAAAACAAAAACAATTGTTAATAAACCATGAGCACTTGGGAATGTCAAACAAAGTAATTGACAATAAACAAATCCGGCATTATCAGTGATTTGCAACTGATGGCGCAACACTGAATAAATATAGTTGGTAAAAAGGAATAGAAGTAGCAATTTGCCAGTCAAACAAACCACCGCTGTATAGCTAAATGGTTAGCGCAGCGTTCCTAAAGCGTACTGATGATGAAGGCTTAGCACCCTTCGAAATGGATCTATCTGCGCAGCTATAGCAGGTTGTCTGAAAAATTTTCTACTTACTATTCCAAAAACAAAATACACTTTTTAAATTTTCAAATTTAGAAAAATTAAAAAATAACAATAATTATGATTAGAAAAAAATTATTGTTCTGGCCTTGAGCTCGTATCGAACCTTGCATCACTAAGCAAAAATTAAAATTTTTGCTAATGGGTAAGCGTCCCTAAGGCCGCTCAATTTATTCTAAAGATTAAAATATACTTATATTAATTGTGTCCAACTTGCTGCCAGTCTTTTCTTGATGTCTGCTAATGTTTTCTCAACGTCTGCCGCTAGTCATAATTTTCCATCAATATTCCACTTCCTTATGCATCACAAATTTCATTTTATATACCATCCATTATGCTGCTAAAGTGATATGCTACCATTTATTGTTGTTGCTGTTGTTGAAAAAGGATTTGGTCGCCTTGTTTGTGTAGATTAATCCATCAATCTCTAGCTTCCCATACTTTGCATTTGTTTAAATTATTTGTGGGTTATACAATGATCCATGGAATATCCTCTAGCCAGTTTGTGGCTTTTATTTTTATACTTTAAAAGAAACTTGGCAGGATCTCCTCCAGTTAGATTATTCTAGCAGTTTTGCTGATGTTAATCTATACTGGCAGGATCGCCATATAAAATGTTACTATCAAAATTAAAACAAAGTGGATTCTTTGAGCGCTTATGTTCAGCGCAGAAACCTGTTTATTATTTATTCAGAAATACTTTCTCTTTTATAGTACAATTACTTACAATACTATTACAATATTTACATACAATACTTACACACAAAGAATAACTACATTCTATTTCTATATACCAAGTCAGCAGAGTATTCTTATTACCTAACTATGTTATAATATTTGGTCAGTTGCATTGACAAACCGACGCTGTCGATCAATAATGCTGATCGATACGTGAGCTGGTCAGTGTGACGCATACGGATTAAACAACTGTAAACAGATGCGGCTCCCCGCTGGGTTCAATATAACTTATCTATGCCGCTATGGCTATGTCGCTATGAGTTATTTGCGTGTGGTCGAAAGTGAAATTCATTTGGTTGTGCATTACAAGCTAGACTCATTCTGGCATTTACATAAATACAAATATCTTGTATTGTGGTAATGCCACAGCGTAACTATAATTAGCGAGTCCCTACTTCTGACTTTGGAAAGCCCAGGTGGCTTGTCGAATAATCAATATGGATTTCGCAAATCAAGATCCACCGTAGATGGAAAACAAACAGTCTTCAATATAGGTAGAGAAGCTATTTCTGGAGGCCAAAATAAAAGGAAGTTCTGTTCACTGATTACGTTGGACATCAAGAATGCTTTTAACACTGCGAACTGGATGCAGATAATGGCAGGGCTGCGAGGCTTCTGCAACCAGATTACTTACGCATAATAATAGGTAGTTATTTTAAAGACAGAGTTCTTCTTTTTTACAAGAATCAAGGAGCAAACGAGTACCACATCAACGGAGGCGTCCCACAGAGGTCTGTTCTCGGTCCATTGCTTTGGAATGCAATGTATGACGGGGTGATAAAGATTGATCTACCAGAAAACACGCAAATTGTGGGCTATGCTGATGATATTGCAGTGGTAATAGTGGCCAAGAAACTGGACCTGCTTCAAGCATTATGTAATGACGCCGTAGGAAGAATAAAGAAATGGCTGACCAATAGCAAAAAGACAGAAGTGGTATGAATAAGCTCCAAACGGTCGGCGAACGAAATAGTCTTAACTGTTGGGGATCATCAAATCATCTCAAAGGACTCTCTAAAATACTTATGAGTGCACGTTGACTCTAAGTTAACTTTCAAATACCACTTCAGAGCGTTGGGAGAGAAAATCACCAACGTTAATGGAGCACTTATGCGAATAATGCGGACCCATCAAAAAGATATATTAGCAGCATACCGACTTGCAGCTATAAGAATAGCAAGTGCTTATAGGACGGTGTCCGACGACGCGATCCTGGTCCTAACCCGGAATATCTCAGTGGACTTACTGGCAAGCGAAATGGCCGATCTGTATAACACTAATATCGAGCGACCATCTGAAGAAGCTAAGAAAAGAGCCAGGACACAAACAATAGCTAGGTGGCAAGAACGGTGGGAGGCCTCGAGTAAAAGGCGTTGGATCTTCACGTTAGTTTGGGACGTAGCTCAATCTAACGAGCAGAATACTGAGTGAACATAGCGGTTTCAAAGAGTATTTATGGAGTCGTAGGATAGAGGAAGATCCTCTTTGCCCAAGGTGTACCACGGAGTTCGAAAACGCAGAAAACTTCATGTTCCACTGCCCCCTTTTTCACGAGGAAGGACTCACCTTGCATAGAGTTATTGGGAAAGAACCTACCACGACAAATTTAGTATCGCAAATGTGCAACAGCAAAGAATGCTGGACTGCAGTGATCAAAATGGCATTCATAGTCAGTGGCGATTAAATCGACGCTCAGAGCAAATAGCGGGATCCTGGACGCAGGGTCACCAGTAGGCTCTTAAAAAATGAGAAATATGAAACGCCACCCTAAAGTAGTGCGAAAGTGGTAACGGGGTGGGCGACGCACTATGGCGCCTCTGCCCGAAAAGCGTGGCAAAATCAAAAATTTCATGAAAGCGTTCGATAAAGCTAATACATGTATTTAATAGAGAATTTTCCAGGGACAACGAATATATAACTTTTATTAAACAGAAAATGATATTTAGGAGCTAGAGCCGCCTAAACTTGATAATTTTTTACACTTAGAAAAATGTGTGGTTTTTGTTCTTTTTTGTTGTATTAAAAATTGTTTTGTCTCTAAATAAAACGGCCTGCTACTGATTTCTTGTATTATAACGAAGGGATATTTAATTCTAGGTTGAATCAAAACATAAATTTGTTTTTTTTTTTTATAAAAGTTGTCAGATCTATCTGTTTTTCGAAAAGTCTATTTTTAGGACCTTTTTCGAACTTTGATTGAAAATAAAAAAAAAGGATAAAAAAGGTCTCTGTGAAATTTACCGTACGTTTGCTAAATATTCAGTTACCTCAATTCACTTTTGTTGTTGGAGTTTGTTAATAAAACCAAATTTTTCGGTTACAAGCTGCATAATATACCTGGAACTCATTTCCATAATTTGAGTATATAAAGCAATGTTTAATACAACGCCTAAAATCAGTCGTTTTTTTTGAGTCTATAGAATAAAGTATTCTGTTTATTTAAATATAAATATAGCTCACATATTTGTTTAGTAAGATATACTCGACTGCAAATTTTAATATGTCTCTAGAAAACTCTAAACTATTTGAGGTGTTCAAAGCTCCAAAGACAAAAGCGGAGTTCGTTGAGGTTATTATGACAAAATTACCAAATGAAGCTAGCAACAAAGAAGACGAAGACTTGAAAGAAAAAATTGGCTTTCTCTACATTCCAATACAAAGAAAATGACAACCAGTTCTACTTCAAGGTTTATAAGTAAGCATGAAAGCTGGCTAGCTGGTAAACATTTTTTAGCACATCAACCAATAGAACTAGAGGAAGATCAACAAAATCCATAGAAGAATGTTCGACCTACACAAAGGAAAGGAAGCTGTCAGATTATACTAGAACTATCGCCACGACTCATCTTTCAGAACCATTGACTATTAAATATAAAAAGGACGAAGAAAGCACCAAGTGTCATATCCTAGGAGCAGTTGCGTTAGCAAGTCCAGTGCGATTGAGAAGGATCAAAAACAGCATTCCCACATCCGCAAATGCGCTACCTAGGAGATACACTCCTGAAGAGTATTTGGCACTGTTTATAGATCTCGGGTTATCGAAGGATAAATATAATATATTGCGGGAGTCATTATTGCTACATAATGCCGACCTTTTCCCTGGATACAAACAAATCTTTCAAGCCAAGAAAGAAGCAGTTCCTCCAAGAGCCAAAATAACCGAAGTATCAGCTGAAGTTGAGCTCAAAAACTTAATGGATTATACATCTATGCGACTCTTGAAAAGTTTTTCTGAAGAAAAGTTGAAATCACTGCCAAAAAGCCTAACATTGATAAATAAATGGGGCTGTGATGGATCATCAGGATAAAGCGCATATAAACAAAGGATAAATGTAGACGATCGAACAATTACAGATGGTAATATGTTTAGGGCTTCTATTGTTCCCCTCCGTTTAAAAGATGAAGCTTCAGAATATTGGAAAAATCCAGGGCCGTCATCAGTTAAATTGTGCCGGCCTATATTATTTAATTATGAGAAGGAGTCTTCGGAACTCATCAAAGCTACAGTGAGTGATATAAAAAATCAAATCGCAAAATTAGAACCAAAAATAATTAACATCCAAGACGGGAATATTATTACCATAAAGCATGATTTTCTTCTAACAATTGTCGATGGAAAAGTTTTAAACTTAGTAACAAACACATAATCTACATTGAAATTTCCAATCTGTAAGAAGAGTCAAAAATACTTTGAAAATCTTCAATCAATAATCAATTATTGATGAACTAAATTATAAGTATGGAATACCTCCTTTACATGCGAGGATAAGGTGCATGGAATTCGTTTTGAAACTGGCTTATACACTACCACAACAAGGAGAAGTTACGTAGGTAACAAGGGCAGCTCTCCCACCTTTAGTTTACCGAGTACGTCGAACTACTCGGGGTGGGAGGAAGTCCTTGATATAACACTAACATCTGACTCCCGGGAGTTTACGGTGAGAAACCGGGAGGTGTCGAAAAAACTGTCCCTGTCGGATCACCGGTTGATCCTTTTCAACATAGACTGGGATAAAGAAATAAGTCAGCGCAGAGAAAAGTAGGATGCCTATTCAATCTACAGACAGTCTTGACGACTGAGTCCGGTCTCTGCAGAAAAGTCTTCAGGTGGCCTTTAAAGTCGCCTGTCCAATTTCCAGGAGCAAAAAGACCTTCCCAGCGTGGTGGGAAAATAATCTCAACGACCTGAGGGCAAAGCTGAGGAGGGTCTTCCAGGACTGTCACTTCAGAAACGATTTCCAGGAGTACAGGACGGCTCTGAGGGAGTATAAGAAAGCCGTATGTACAGCAAAATCAAGCTCCTGGTGAGAACACTGCGAGTCGATTGAGTCCACGAAGGACTCAGCCAGGCTGGGAAAGATTCTTGCCAAGAGTCATTCAAACAAGACATTTGTCAAGCGCGCCGATGGAACATGGCCAGGATCGACGGCTGAGACTCTAAACATCCTTGTAGGTGCTTACTTCCTCGATGGATCGGGGGAGGGAGTACGCGATACAGAGAGGGCACATCAGGAAGTACCTGTTGGCCTCATACACAACCTTTTAGCGGAGAAGAAAATTGTATGGGCAATAGATAGCTTCTCTCCATATAAATCACCGGGCGTGGATGGTATTCAACCTATTATGATGCAGAAGACTCAGAAATCTTTGGTTAAGGAACTAAAGGAGATCTTCGAGGCATGCATTCGTCTCAACCACATTCCGGTCTCGTGGATGAAAACAAGTGTGGTTCCATCCCTAAGGCCGGAAGAAGGGGGCATGAAGTAGCCAAAGACTTTCGGCCAATAAGTCCCAGGTCCTTTGTTCTGAAAACGTTCGAAAGGCTACTAGATATACATATACGGGAGCTCCACTTTCTACGGCACAGCACGCGTACCTGAGAGGGAAGTCCACAGAAACCGCGCTACATGAGGTAGGTCGAACGGTGGAAAAGTTCCTTTATCACAAGCAGTTCACTCTGGCTGCATTTGGTGATGTGGAAGGCGCGTTTAACAATATAAGAGCCGAAGCGATTGAGTCTGCCCTCGGTAGGGCAGGGGTTGAAGAACCGCTACGGCTTTGGATTTCAACCCTGCTTCGCAACCGCGAAATAACAGCAGAGCTAGGCGGAGCTAGTGTTGGCAAGCAGGGTTGGCAGGCAATTGACTGCAAGTTGAATTGGAAAGTATGCATCGAAGAGCGGGTACGGAAGGCCTGCATCGCCTTCTATGCCTGCAAATCAATATTTGGTAGGAAATGGGGGCTCAAGCCAAGCATGGTAATTTGGATGTACGAGACGGTGGTGCGACCGGTGGTGGGAAGCTCTAAGTAAGAGCTATAATCACACCAGCCTGCAAAAAGTCCAGCGGACTGCATGTGTTGGTGCCATAGGGGCCGGACGCACTTGCCCCACAGCTGCTTTAGACCCCATTTTGCACCTGCTTTCGATCGGCTTGCATATACTTTGTACATCGTCACAAAGCGCTCAGAGTCAGGGAGTCTGTGTGTTGGAAGTATCCTAAAGAAACTTCCGGATGGTACATGTAGTACCGAGACAGATTACTATCCTCACAAACTGAAGTTTGAGTACGGTTGTAATACCGCCATTCCAAGCAGGAACGAGTGGAAGGGAAACCCGGGCATAAGGGTCGACGACATCCAAATCTACACTGACGGCTCCAAGATGAAGTCGGGAGTGGGGCCGGGGTCTACTCTGAGTCCCTAAATTTGTCTGCATCATTCAGACTCCCATCGCACTGCAGCGTGTTTCAAGCAGAAATCCTCGCGATTTGGCAAGCCTGCAAATCACTGGAGGGCTTGAACGTAGTAACGAAGAACGTAGAAAAGTTTGTATCCTTTCGGATAGCCAAGCAGCGATAAAAGCGCTTTCATCGCTACACATTAACTCAAAATTAGCGTGGGCTTGTAAGCGACTTATATCCCAGTTAACCACCAATCTAGAACTATGCATTATCTGGGTCCCGGGTCATAGGGGGATAGAGGGTAACGAGAAGGCCGACGAGAGCTTCCCAAAGCAATCGGACTGCTCCTTGCAGCGGGACTGCTCCATGTTCCCATGCTCCGTGAAGGTATCGAACCCAATCCGGGTATGTCTCCTGCCCTGGTTCTGAGAAATGGTTTTGCTGCATTTGCCGGAAAAGAATCTTTTTAGGAAGGTAATACTCTTGTCAGTGTATCTCGTGTAAGGGATGGTTGCATCGTACAGGTTGTTCTGGACTAGATCCCAAAACCCGACATCCACGTAACTTTTATAAATCTTTTGTGGCTCCTTGCTGTTCACGCCCAAGGATGTCCCGTAGTCTGCGCCTTAGCGCCGGGTACCCCAATGCTTACCCAAGGACGTCCAGTCCCAGGGCCACAACAGCAGTTGCGTCCTAGCCTTCCACAACACAGGCGTGGTCCCCCGTCACTTACTCCCATAGTTACGACGTCTCCCCCTATGCACTTCAGAATTCTGCAGTTAAACTGTAATGGATTAACTGGGAAGATCACGGAGACAGTCGATTTCATGAAGCGGTACATCCGCATTGCTGCGATTCAAGAGACTAAACCCACAGCAAGATCAGCACTGCAGACCTTTTCTGGGTGCAATGTTCACAGAAAAGATCGCGAGAGCGGAAGTGGAGGCGGCCTCGCGTTTATCACACACCACTCTGTGCAAATTGAATATATTTGATCCCGACATCGACCGCAGGGACAGTGTCTTAGAACGTCGAGGCTTATCTGTCCGGTCGGGCGATGCTAACCTAGAAATCATCAACATCTACATCCCTCCTGCCACCTGTTGCCCCAGTGGATACCGCCCTAATATCAGCGCGTTACGCACTGGCAACAATCGCATTATATTAGGCGATTTCAATCCCCATCACGATCTATGGCATTCAAACTTGCGGGCGGACAGTAGGGGTGAGATGTTCTCGGATAAAATAGAAGAAACGATGGTATGCACAATAAACGGGGACGCCCCCACACGTATGGTAGGAAGCTGTCACAGTTCGCCGGATATTTCAATCGTGAGCGCAGAACTCGTAAACTGCGTCAACTGGCAGCAGTAGGTAACATTGGCATCCGACCACCTGCCTATACTTATTTCGCTCGAGCGTCACTCTAGCTCAACTTCGGTCTGGATACTGTAACAGGTTAAACTCTTACCTATCCAGAATCAACCCCGACATACAACATGTATGCCCCGCTTGAAATGTGTCCCCACATGACACCAACCATCTCTTTATTTGTAATGTGGAACCAACGCCTCTAACACCCCTTTCATTATGGTCCAGCCCTGTTGAAACAACAAGTTTCCTTGGGCTCCCGTTAGAGGACATTGCTGACAATTTGTGATCGGTCGCAACTATTAGGTGGGGCGAAGCACTGCTACAACAACAACAACAGAAGGCCGACGAGCTGGCACGCAGGGGCTCATCGGAGATGAGCGAGGAAACAACCAGTGTCGAAGTAGGCATACTCTTAGCAGTAGCCAAGGGAATATCCAAATCTTCTACTTGAAGAAATCACAAACAAAGTGGAATAACTTATTTAATAATTTGGGAAAAATTTAAACAACGTGACATCAGGACGGACAAGGCGATAGCTGTTTCGATTATACCTTCTAAATCTCTTCAAAGCCTTTTCTCCCGGGAGTGGGAGTCGAACCCGCACTCCTACGATAGTTGAAATGGTTACAAACGCATTCAGCTACGTCATGCTTTAGTTGCTGTAAAGTTTTTCCCAATTGCCTCCACATTGCGTACTTCGAATGCAATTATGTGTTAAAGTTATGCTTGGTACGGCGGTTTCAAAGAAAATTTGGTATTTGTTGCTGTTTTTGTTCTATTTATAGAACTACAACGAATTAAACAATTATGTCTGTTTGTAAAAGATTAAAATATGCAAAAAGAAGGCAACTGGGAAAAACTTTACAACAACTAAGTCATGACGTAGTTGAATGCGTTTGTAACCATTTCAACTATCGTGCCTTCTTTTTGCATATTTTAATATTTTACACATTGCGTACTTCGTATGCAATTATGTGTTAAAGTTGTGCTTGGTACGGCGGTTTTCAAAGAAACTTTGGTATTTGTTGCTGGTTTTGTTCTATTTATAGAACTACAACGAATTAACCAATTTTGTCTGTTATTTGATTTAATCGGGGATTGCCCGTATTGCCTTTTTTAAATGTATGAAAAGATTTATTTGAAGCAATTTTTTAATTTTATAATTTATTTAATAATTTGGAAAAAATTTAAACAACGTGACATCAGGACGGACAAGGCGACAACTGTTTCGATTATGCCTTGTAAATCTCTTCAGAGCCTTTTCTCCCGGGAGTGGGAGTCGAACCCGCACTCCTACGATAGTTGAAATGGTTACAAACGCATTCAGCTACGTCATGCTTTAGTTGTTGTAAAGTTTTTCCCAATTGCCTCCTTTTTGCATATTTTAATCTTTTACACATTGCGTACTTCGTGTGCAATTATGTGTTAAAGTTATGCTTGGTACGGCAGTTTTCAAAGAAACTTTGGTATTTGTTGCTGTTTTTGTTCTATTTATAGAACTACAACGAATTAAACAATTTTGTCTGTTTGTAAAAGATTAAAATATGCAAAAAGAAGGCAATTGGGAAAAACTTTACAACAACTAAGGCATGACGTAGCTGAATGCGTTTGTAACCATTTCAACTATCGTAGGAGTGCGGGTTCGACTCCCACTCCCGGGAGAACAGGCTTTGAAGAGATTTACAAGGTATAATCGAAACAGCTGTCGCCTTGTCCGTCCTGATGTCACGTTGTTTAAATTTTTCCCAAATTATTAAATAAATTATAAAATTAAAAAATTGCTTCAAATAAATGTTTTCATACATTTAAAAAAAGCAATACGGGCAATCCCTGTATTTAAAATAATTTTGTAAAATATTTGTGCTGGGAAAATTAAATAAAATACAAACACAATACAATAAAACAAAAGAAAAATGTTGTCCTTTTATAAGATTTGGTCCCTTTTTTCGAAAAATAATGGCCCCAAATGAAAATATGGTATGCCAACCGTGTTGCGGCGCGCAATTGTAATCATTGTGGATACAACAAGTGTGATATCTTATCCGTCAACTGCCTGACAGGATGTTCATGATGGCTACTTTTTAGGGTTTTGACAGGATGTCCAATATGGCGGCACCTAGGGCTGACTATAGTCATCGGGTGATAGAAAGAGATACAGAGTGGGACCACTATAGTCAATCAAAAATCAGGTCATCGGTTATATTTGTAATTTTGAGGTCTATGCAGAAGATATCACACTTTTTACTAATTAAATCCCTTAGGTCGTCTTCAGTAAGTTCAAGCTTGTCCCCGAACGTTTGAATGGGATAATTCGGGGACAAGTAGAAGCTTACTATTGTGGTATTATTCGTAGTTACGCAGGCGTAGCCTTGTCCGGCAACATGATTCACAATATTGGCGTTTGCATCTGCCATCCAGATTGCGGCGGTGCCGGTGTTTTCTATGTGTCAATCATTTCGGGCTCTATAAGGTTCGCTGATGATAACGTAGTTAGCTTTATGGTCTATGACCAACTGTTGTAGTAGCTCATCAGCAAGCCTGCTCGGGTTTAGGTTGCCTTGGATAACCAAATCACTATTGAGTTGAGATTTTGGCCTTTGCCAAAGCGCGTGCCGCTCTGTTAATGCTGGGTCATGATCGAGCTTCTGTGAATTACATTTTGGAACTGCGGTACAGGCAGAAACTTTGTGGCCGCTTTGCCCGCACTTCCAGCAGGCGTTACTCCTGTCTGGACCCTTGCAGTCAGCCTTCCGGGGCCCGCATCTGAGATACTTAAAGCAACGTTGCACTTCTGCACACTGTCTGATTCGGCACTGTATCCATCCGATAGGAATTTTACCTCTTTTAAGTAGGACGTTGCCAATATTCTCGTCCACTTCGACGACCGCCATTTTCTGTTGTCTTTGGTTCGCTGCGACACGGAGGTGTCTAGTAATTTCTTCTTCTCCGGCCCCGTTTCTTACGGCGTCTTAGACTTCTGTTTTAGTTGTGAAACAGTCCATGCCAAGTACCTCCAAATTCATCCGCTTGGAGCGCTGTTGCGCTTCACCGACCTCTCCTACTGCACTATCTATAGCTGCTCAGAAGGTCGTCTGGTCACTGCAGCGCACCGTTTCAATCAATACGTTACCAGATTGGGTTTTTCGTACTGACCGTACCACCCTGTGTCATTAGGGCGGAGCTGGCCGGGTATGGCTCCTAGTTCCTGGACGTAGCTTTTGCCTTTCACAAGTTTTACCACAACAAAAGTTGCTGCTTGCCTCCTCTTTCTCACCCGTTTTTGAGCTTTAGGAGTTTGGACGGGGGTTACCAGCTTGGCTGGCAGGGCCCGCTGTTTCGGCATCCGGCGCGTTACATGGGACAAGACTCAACTTATGGAAGCGTATTTGTTCCTTCGTCTCGTTTATTTTTGGCTTCCAAGTTTTCTGAATGGGAATCTTAGTTCTTTCGTGCCCTCTTGTTTTTTCGGCCCGATTCGCTTCTCTCATCTATATTTTCGGCTCTTAACGATCGCATGCAGCTTTACGATTTTTCGAGAAGGGCCATACCGGTTTTTATGTCCTTGGACACGGTCTTCTGCTTCAGAGCGGTTTCCTGCATCTCGTGCAGCACTGATACCGCGTACTCCAGTAGATCGCCTTGGCTCGTCCCTTAGAGGCTTGTTAGCGGAGTCGCGCGTCTCTCCTTCCCAATAGCGACTTTTCCCTTGCAGTAGCAGGTATTGACTGGCTTGGGGTGTCATGCGGTTATGTTTTTGGTGCAGGTGCTATTTCTGCCGATACTAAGACATTTTTTTTTTAATTCAGGAGAGTCTTTAGTTGTTCCATGTGCAAATTTTAAGCCGAATTTCAAAAGCAACGAATATTTATAATAATTTTTTGCTTGGGCCTGAGGAGACAATAAAACCATCAAACAAAAATGTATGTTTACATGAATCTGAAATCGTAAAGTTTTCGTGGCGACACTGATGAAGGTTCATCTTCAAAAAGTCTTCCAACAATACCACCAACTCTGTATCAAAGTCCAGATTATTTAAAAGACTTCGATATTGGTACCGTGAATAATGAGTTTTTGCTATCTGAAGGAGTCAACGATATAACTCGTCGAGGTCATCAAAAGTGTCCTACGTGATTGTCATGACGAGGTATTTCCTACCTCGTTGTTAAACAGAATCTTGCCAAATGGAGAGAAAGTGGAGCGCAACTGGTTGGTGTGGAATGCCAATAGCAATATTTTTTATTGCCTACCATGTCGTCTGTTAAGCACCAATACTTTAAATCGACCTAAAATTTATTGTCCTGGCGGATATTCGAAATTGCAGGTGGGAAAAAGCTATAAGATAAACTGGCAGCACACGAAAGTACTAATATCACATTAAATGTTATATTCAATGGCGATCTTTACAAAATCTAATTCGAAAGGAGGCTACAATTGATACACTTATCAATGAACAGCTAATCACTGAAACTCAAAAGTGGAAATAAATTTTATATAGAATTTTGGATAATATTTTATGTTTGGGTGAAAGAGGCCTAGCTTTCAAAGGCGAAAGTATATATCTTGGTGAACGAAACGATGGAAATTTTTTGGGCATTTAAGATATCATAAGCCAATATGATCCGATACTTAGAGATCATCGACTTAGAGGTATTAAGAAATTTTTTTTAATTCAGGAGAGTCTTTAGTTGTTCCATGTGCAAATTTTAAGCCGAATTTCAAAAGCAACGAATATTTATAATGATTTTTTGCCTGGGCCTGAGGAGACAATAAAACCATCAAATAAAAATATGTTTCTCAGGGGGAGCCTCGACTTAGAGGTATTAAGAAATTTTTTTTAATTCAGGAGAGTCTTTAGTTGTTCCATGTGCAAATTTTAAGCCGAATTTCAAAAGCAACGAATATTGTTAATGATTTTTTGTCTGGGTCTGAGGAGACAATGAAAATATAAAACAAAAATGTATGTTTACATGGATTCGAAATCGTGAAGTTTTCGTGGTGACACTGATGAAGGTTCATCTCCAAAAAGTCTTCCAACAATACCACAAACTCTGTATCAAAGTCCAGATTATTTAAAAGACTTCGATATCGGTACCGTGAATATTGAATTTTTGCGATCTGAAGAAGTCAACGAAAGAATTCGTCGAGGTCATCAAAGGTGTCCTGTTTTTTTTCCACGTGATTGTCATGACGAGTCATTTCCTACCTCGTTGTTAAACAGAATCTTGCCAAATGGAGAGAAAGTGGAGCGTGAGTGGTTAGTGTGGAGGGCCAGTAGCAATGCTTTTTTTGCCTACCATGTCGTCTGTTAAGCACCAATACTTTAAATCGACCTACAATTTGTTGTCCTGGCGGATATTCGAAATTCCAGGAATGGAAGAAGCTATACGATTAACTGCCATCACACGAAAATACTCAAGATTACATTAAATATTATATTCAATGGCAATCTTTACAAAATCTAATTCAAAAGGAGGCTACAATTGATACACTTATCAATGAACAGCTAATCACTGAAACTCAAAAGTGGAAAGAAATTTTATATAGAATTTTGGACACTATTTTATTTTTTGTGAAAGAGGCATAGCTTTCAAAGACGAAAGTATATATCTTGGTGAACGAAACCATCGACATTATTTGGGCATCTAAGATCTCATAAGCCATTATGATCCGATACTTAGAGATCATTTGCAGAAAATTAGGTTTTCACAACGGCAGCACAAACGCTTACAAGTTCACTATCTTTCCCCAGAGATTCAGAACGGGTTCATAGAAATTTGTGCAAAGACGTGAGGGAAACTGTATTAGATCAAGGCAATAAAACCGAGTATTTTGCCATTATCGTTGATGCTATGCCACGTTGACTACGTTCATTTTGTGCTAACTCCATTTCTATTCGAACGCTTCAAATTTTACAATTGAAGAACGGTTTTTTGCTTTCGTGAATTGTAACCAAAATCTGGTCAGAAATTCGCTGATCTAATTTGTCATACTTAAAGATGGTCGTGCACAAGGGTACGATAACGGCGACAATATGAAAAGAGCTTACAACGGAGCACTACGCCACATTGTCGACAAAAACTTGAATGCTGATTACTCGCCTTGTGCAACCCACAGTCTCAATTTATATGGTGTTGATGCTGCAGAATGTTGTACGGCTGCAATTACTTTCTACGGAGTTGTACAAAATTGTTTTACTAATTTCAGCAGGAGTCCACAGCGATGGGACATCCTCAAACAAAAAAAAAATGTACCGAGCTCTCTTCATAGTCTTTCAGACAAACGCCAAATTTGACTGCGCAAGCATACGGAGATGTTACCGGCATTCTAAAGTACATCAACAAGTTCGAATGTATCTTGCTGTCCTCAATTTGATTCAAAATACTGACTACAATTAATGAAAGAAGCGTGGTCCTCCAAGCTAGAGACGCCACCATATATATTGAGGTTCAACATCTAGATGCCTTATTAGCTGATTTGAAGTTCATAAGGAACCAGTAGGGAAACAATTTTAAACGAATGCAAAACAGTTACTATTCAATTTAACATCTCGCCAAAGTTTCCGGACATTCGAAAGAGAAAACCCAAAAGACGTTCTGAAGATAATTTAAATGAGATGATTACGGATGATTCAGAGTCTGATTTTAAAAACAATATATTCTTGGTGATCTTTGATTCTTTAATCACTGGCATTACTGAACGATTTGCAGCTATGAGAAATTTGAACGAGACGTTTTCCTTTTTATGGCAATTTATGGCAATTTGAAGACATGGATGAAACTACGGTTCGGGCGAGCACAGCAAAATTTGTCGAAAAATACAAGTTGGACACTTGAAACACATTTACGAAGCAAATTTTGATAAAGGTCTGTCACCATTGGAATTGCTAAATGCCAACTATGTTCAAAATCTTTATACAATTTTCCCCAACATTTGTGTTGCTTTACGTATGTTTTGCACTATACCGGTCACTGTAGCTAGTGCAGAACGTTCCTTTCAAGATTCAAAAACTTTCATAGATCGTGTTCATCTAAAGAGCGAGCTTTAGATCTTGCCACGCTTTGTGTTGAATCCGTTTTGGCAAGACAGTTAAATTTTGATATTATAATAAAAAAATTTGCAGCGAAAAGAGCAAGAAAAGCCACGCTTTGATATCCGAACCTTTTATATTGAATAACTAAAATTTATAATCATCATTCAATTTATCAGAAATGTATTAAAATGCTACCAAATAACTAGAAAAGATTATTTGAAACAATATGTGGCTGTTAAAAAGAATTTTATTTCTGCGTTACAATAAAACAGTATAAATAGTATATATTCTGTGTTAATTTAATTTTCAACTCTGAGTCCAAAAATCATTTAGTTGATGTGGGAAACATTTTTTTTATGTAATCCATCAATACTGATTCGTAAATGAGACGTCATTAATTCAAATTAATCAAATGTATTAGTAGAGTTTTTATAGGGAGCCCGTAAATTGTTTAGTCCCGGGCACGTATTTTCTCTCTACGGCCCTGATCTCAACACTTTAGTACTCTTCTTGAACACCGCTTCATCACCCCTTTCTTTCTCGCTTGATCTACTTTTATCCGCGCTTATTGGGTTTATTTTGGTATTCATTAGCTCTAATGGGTCTCCGCTTCAAACCGCTATCTCCGCACGATGTCCAGTCGCCGCCTTCAAATCCCGTGGTTATCTTTGCAAAGGAAGAGAGGCCGCGCGTGGGTTGACACACGTCCCTATGGGAGTTTGTGTACAGAGCCAGAATGCAGCGTTAGTCAGGAGTCGTCTCAACTGATCCTGCACCACCAATTTAATGGCGACGTGCTTTGAACGTACTTGAAGACCTTTAGAACAACACATTTCCATTTGTCCGCTGGACTGCTTGTTTTGATTCGCCCTGAGTACTTAATTTCCTCAGTACCTCCCGTCTTTTGGGAAGCATTTCTCTATCCACCACCTGAGGAGGCGCCCGGTAGGGGACCGTTACTCTGCGGGAATATAATATTTCACAATTACAATACTCGCGTACTCCGATAAAAAGTGTTAAAATCAAACTGATTGATTATCACTTGCACCGCGCTGCTGTTATGCTCTAAGTTAGCCTCGTTCACCTATTTCTCCTAAGGTCTAGACTTTTCATGAACATGCCTTCTGTTACAGTTGTATCTCATACTTGGTTATTTAGCTATATACATGTATATCTATTACGCGGGTCGATTTGTGGGGAGGCAAAAACATCGCCCATTGCTCTGTGAAAATCATATTCTAGGGATCAAAATAAGAAACTTTGCCGAAGGAACCATACCTCTAAAACGAATTCAGATGTCCCCCAATTTGGGTCGAACTTTTGGGTAGGGGCAAATTTTGAAAAATTCCACTTTGACCCATTTAGAGTGCTCCAATCGAGTCCAAATGTATGACCGACCCCCACTAACTTTGGAGGCCCGACACACCGATGCCAGTGGCACACCCCCTGGAACCCCCCTGGGGGTTCACCATACAAACATTTCAAAAAATCGCCGGTTTTGCATTTTACATGAAAAAATCAGCGAAATGCCTATGTTTTTTCTTTTTGGAGTTTATTTTTCTCTTTAGAAATTTATTTAGTCAGAACATATGTAAATGAAAAAATGAATTTAACTTAGTAAGAGAAAATAAATTAAAAGAAATTATTAGAAATTAGCGTTTTTACAACCCTTTTAAAACCAAGGAATCACAGTGATGCATTTGCATGTCGTAAACATAGTTGTGTGGTTTTTTTGTTCAACCGTTTTCAAAAATGAAGGTATCGCTGTGACACAATTGCAGATCGCAAAATTGCTTGTGTTGTTTTTTTTAAGCCACCACAAGACACAGCAGGTAGAATTGAAATTACCATTTCATTCTTATTACCTCGTCTCGTAGACCATATATAACGCAACAGTTTTTGTGAATGCATTAAGTCGTTGTGAAGAACTCAAAGTGTGAAGTGCTAATTTCAGATAAACAAATATTTCAAAAAAAATAATAAGTGAAGTGATCATTCCAAATCAAAAAGTTTACAATGAATCCACCATCCTCTACACCGCAAGATGAAGCAACTACATCAAAAACTATCGAAAACCCAATGAGTCATATACCCAAGCATGATGTTACTGTTTTTGGTGTGTCTACTCATGTAACTGATCTTAATTTACCAACTCATCTGGATATCTTGAGATATTATTTTTACTTAAGCGAACGTGCTAAAACAGAACAAAAGGAGATTTATTAGTTTTAACCGATTTGTGTAAGGAGGAAGATTATACGAAGAGTCTCATTGAAGATTTCTCAACGCGAAAAGTTAAAACTGTTTTTGAATTGATTCTAACCTATCCACATAAACTTGACAACGCGGATTCCAAATTATTGATCCATATTCTAATATCGACCTCACTAATGCTGTAAAAACGGTTTTCGTAACGTAAGGGTCGCTAAACTCGTTTGGCGGTCTTTTCACAAATGCTAAAGCTCCTCTCGCTTTATTGACTGTGGCATTAATATGGGGGTGTTGAAACTAAGCTTGCGATTTATTGTAACTCCCAAGTCGGCAAAAACATCAAAGCTTTCCAGAGTTTAGCTATTAATTGTGTAAGAAGCTGACTGTACGTTTCCACGTGAAAACACATGAATTTACATTTTTCTATGTTCAGCGGCATATAATTCGCATTAAACCAAGTAACTAAACTATTTAAATCCGACTGGAATACAGAACGTTCTTCAACCGACGCGGTTGATTCAAAAATTTTTACGTCGTCAGCATACATTAAAATTTCAGAATATCTTATAGTTGTGGAAATATTTTCTATATCTATCTATAAATCTTATAAAATAAAGTCGCTAAATGCCATGTATGCACATAACTTCACACAGAATGCTCCGATTTTAAAACGGTTTTTTGCATTTGAAAGCTTAGCTACGTGAGACGGTACAGTTAATATAATTTGAAGGTATATATTATAGGGGCGTGGCAGATTGCCAAAATGTAGTAAAAAATCATAAAAATTTTGTTTACACAGCTATAACTCATAAACGGATGGATGGATTTAAAAAATTCTACTTTTCAGTAAAACTTTGAAATATTTACCTTCGATCAGCATCAAAAAAAAAAATACTTGACTCCTTTCTTATATCAGCCAAATTATTTAAACAAACATTTTTATCAAAAAATGGGTATGTGTATTTGTTCGCTTTGAACTGTCCGCGCTATTTGCTTTTGAGTGAGGCTTGATGCGACAAATACATACGTACATATATAGCATTCGCTGCGTTATTTAACTTAGGGCGTAGGTTTATAGGTATGTATGGATGTACATCACTACATAGTATAAAACAAAGTCGCCTTTTCTGCCCCTATGTCGCTTTGAATGCTTAAAACTTAAGAAATACGCAACGGATTTTGATGCGCTTTTTTTAATAGATAAAGAGTGATTGAAGAGGAAGTAACGGATGAACATATTTGGCTTAAAATTGGTGGAGGGGTAGCTTAGAACCAGGAGACAGACATAGGCTAATTTTATCCCGTTCTGGATAGGGTCTTGAGATCAAAACGTGGACCTGGGCAATCCTGGGATATGTTTGTACAATATGGGTATCGAATGTAAGCTGTTTATGAGTACTTTGATACGGGGTATTTTTCGTACCCGCGTGTAACTAGGGTCTCGAGATATAAGCAAAACCGTGGACGCGGGTACCCCTAGAATGTGTTTATAGAATATGGATAACAAATGAAAGCTGTTGATGAGTGCTTTAGTACAGGGTAGTTTTCATACCTATTTGTGAAGAGTCTCGAGATGTAGGCCAAAACGTGCATCAGGGAACACTAGGATGTGTTTTTACATTATGGGTATCAAATTGAAGCTGTGGATGAGTGCTTTAGAACAGAGTAATTTTTATACCGCTGGGTGACTAGGGTCTCAAGATATGGGCAAACCCTGGACCCGGATACCCCTAGAATGTGTGTGTAATATGGATATCAAATGAAAGTTGTTGCTGAGAGCTTTAAAGTAATTTTCATTGTGAGATTCGATTTAGTTGCATTAACCTGGCAAAACTGATAAATGTGCATGCGAAGCCGAAATAAAGACATGAATTAATGATACCCACATAACTATTTACATACGTCCTATTCGATTTGCCTGGTAATAAGGGATGAAGAAGAACGTGAAAAACTTTAGAGAAGAGAAAAGACGGAAGGAGAAGGAGACTGAGAAAGAGATAGAGTGAGACGAAAATAGAGATAGATGAAGCGAAAAGACGGAGGGAGGAGTGAATAAAAGGATTAAGAAAAAGTGCGGAGGGGGAGGGGGGGAGGGCAGAGTTAGACGGAAAAAGTTTATTAAAATGTATGGAGACAGACCAAATTTAGAGCAGAACAACGTCTGACGGGTCTGCTAGTTATTTATAAAATAAAAAACATTTTTGAATTGCATTTTTTTCTTGTGAGTTTATTAAAATAATAATAAAAAAAACATGCAAAAATGTTAAATTAACTTTTGCGACTCGTCTGTTCGTAGTGTCCAACAAAGCGGTGCTTCTAAAAACGGTGAGTACCCCGGCCGCTCTTTAGCGGTCGTAACATAGCAGCACCGCTTTTGGAGGAAACCAAGAATTTACTGAATATAGCCCCAGAGACATACCCGAGGGAACACCAATGACATTCGAACAAATATTTTTAAAAATTTTTGTTTGAGTTCTGCCGCACATATAGGAGGAGATCCAGCCAGGTTGAAAGCCAAGCAATTCGAGTTTATAGACAAGTAATGAGTGGTATACTTTGTTGAATGCTTTGCTGAAATCAGTGTATATAGCGATACTTCAGTCGAAGACGTGAAGCAGTACATAGCGTCTCGGCTGAAGCCCAGAGAGCTAATTATTCGGAAATTTAAGTTTCGAGAGAAAGAAATATATATAATATATATAATTACAAATTCTTTTTTTTTTAAACGTATTTTGGATTATAGTTTATTTTGATCTTTTTAATTCTTTTATTTTTTACAACTTCAAACAATGAAAATTTTTGATAATTGAATAATCAATATTGAAAATTAAAATATTGATAAAACATTTTAAAATTACAAAGTTCAAAGAAACTTAAATACAAAGTTAAATAAAAATAATAAGAACCCTACATTACTCCCCCTTCAAGAAAATTTAACATTAAATGAATTGAACGTAACTCTCTTTTATGTAAATTCTTGGTGTTGTTTGTGTCTGTTGTTTCAATTATTGCAGGTTTTAATCTATCAATAGGAATAGTTTTAATATTATTATCTATTTCAAGTTTAAAACATTTTTGGTCTTTTTCCACAATTTTGTAAGGTCCTTCATATGGTTGTTGTAATGAATGTTTATTAATGACTCGAACAAATGCAAATTTACAAGTTTGAAGATCTTTTGGAACGTAAATTCCAGTATCAGAATCTTTATGATTTAAATTTGATCTAACATTTCGAAAATGTTCACGTAAATTACTTAAAATTTCAGTTGATGAGAAATTTTTAGCTGATGGCACAACAAGTTCCCCTGGCAAACGTAAATTCTGACCGAAAACCATTTCCGCTGGTGTAGCCGAAATATCTTCTTTGTAAATAGATCGCAAACCAAGTAATATGACAGGTCAGGGCCGTAGAGAGAAAATCCGGACCCGGGACTAAACACTTTACGGGCCACCTATAAAAAATCCACTAATACATTTGACTAACTTGAATCGCTTCCCAAGGCAGTCGGTTCTATGTACCGGAGCGACTCGGGATTTTTCCCGACCAAGGACTGTCATTTCAGTGTGACCCCATTTAATTTGTTTCATCCCTCCCACAAATTGTCATCCTCCCAGCAGCTCCTTGCAGCAGGACTGCTACATATTCTCTTACTCCGGGAAGGTATCGAACCCAATCCGGGTCCGTCTCCTGGCCCCGGTCCTGAGAAATGGTTTTGCTGCATTTGCCAGAAAAGAATCTTTTTAGGACGGTCATACTCTGTTCAGTGTGTCTCGTGCAAGGGATGGTTGCATCGGACAAGTTGTTCTGGGCTTGATCCCAAAACCCGACGTCCACGTAACTTTTATAAATCTTTTGTGGCTCCTTGCTGCTCACGCCCAAGGGCGTCCCGTAGTCTACGCCTAAGCGTATCCCCACTACCTTCCAGCAGCTTCGCTGCTCAGCAAGCCACAACAAGTACCCGCTGCTGCTCGCGCCCCACGGCGCCAACAACTCAAACAGCTGATACCACTCATAACTACTACCTTCGTAGTAGAGCTGGTAGCAATGCTGAGCATCAGCCCCTGCCCCCGTCTTCTTCTCCCCCCCTCTTTTCTGGCAGCAATCGTGCAGGTCAGGGAAACAGACTCTTAGTCCCTGCCTCCGTTTGCACCGTCTGCCAGCACAGAATATATAGGTTTGCGACATCCGCTCAATGCAGCTCCTGCCTTGGGTGGTGCCACTTTCCTAGATGTTCTGGTCTCCGCGACGGCAACCCCTCGACGGGTTTCATCGCGCCATGTTGCCAGGTCGCAAACCCAAATCATCCGGGTACCCCAATGCTTGCCCAAGGGCGCCCAGTCCCAAGGCCACAACAGCAATTGTGTCCTGGCCTTCCACAACCTAGGCGTAGTCACCCCTCACTTACCCCTAGAGTGGCGGCGTCACCCCTCATGCACTTCAGAATTCTGCAGTTCAACTGTAATGGACTAACTGGGAAGATTACGGAGACAGTCGATTTCATGAAGCGGCACAACATCCGCATTGCTGCGATTCAAGAGACTAAACTCACAGCAAGATCTGCATTGCAGACCTGCTCTGGTTATAATGCCCACAGGAAAGACCGCGAGAGCGGAAATGGAGGCGGCCTCGCGTTTATTATACACCACTCTGTGCAATATCATATATTTGATCCTGGCATCGACCGCAGTGACAATGTCTTAGAACGTCAAGGCCTATCTGTCCGGTCAGGCGATGCAAATCTAGAAATCATCAACATCTACATCCCTCCTGTCACCTGTTGCCCCAGTGGATACCGCCCTAATATCGAGGCCTTACTCACTGGCAACAATCGCATTATCTTAGGCGATTTCAATGCCCATCACGACCTATGGCATTCAAACTTGCGGGCGGACAGTAGGGGTGAGATGTTGGCGGATCAAATAGAATAAACGACGTTCTGCACAATAAACGGAGACGCCCCCACACGTATGGTAGGAAGCTGTCATAGCTCGCCAGATATCTCAATCGTGAGCGCAGAACTCGTAAACTGCGTCAACTGGCAGCCGATGGTAACATTGGCATCCGACCACCTGCCCATACTTATTTCGTTCGAGCGTACCGCCGACTTCATCGTCACCGAAAAACGCACTTTCATAAACTTCAAAAAAGGAAAGTGGGAAGAATATAAATCTGCAACAGACAGCAGCTTTGCTGCCCTCCCTATCCCGACTGATGCCCGCCAAGGGGAGCGTGCCTTCCGTAAGGTCATTGAATCCGCCTCGGCACATTTCATTCCCGCCGGGAGAATTCCCGAAATCCGGCCCCACTTCCCGGCGGAGGCCGCGAGCTTAGCGAGGGAACGCGACCTTATAAGACAGCTTCATCCAGGCGACCCTCAAATAAGGGATATAAACCAACGCATCAGATTGCTTGTGGACGAACACAAGCGGGCGAAATGGGAAGAGCACCTAAGAGGTTGTAACCTCTCTACCGGTGTAGGTAAACTTTGGTCCACCGTAAAGTCCCTATCGAATCCGACTAAGCACAAAGACAAAGTTTCCATCGCCTTTGGCGATAAGGTGCTGTCGGATGCGAAAAAATCCGCGAGCGCTTTCTGCCGACAATATATAATGCATCCTACGGTCGACAAAGATAGACGGAGAGCCAATAGACACGCACATAAACACAAACTCAGCGCGTCACCAATTACCATCACCGCTAGAGAGGTTGAGGACGCCATTGGTCGCGCTAAACCATCCAAAGCAGTGGGGCCAGACGGCATAGCCATGCCGATGCTTAAAAACCTAGGGAAAGAGGGTTTCAAATATTTAGCGCATGTCTTCAACCTGTCTCTTTCCACCTTTGTCATACCCGAGAAATGGAAAATGGCCAAGGTGGTCCCGCTACTAAAGCCTGGGAAACCAGCTAACGTAGGTGAGTCATATCGTCCGATATCTCTCCTATCGCCAGTGGCAAAGACGCTTGAAGCCATTTTGCTCCCTTATTTCCAAGCACATTTGTAGCTAGCCCCTCATCAGCATGGCTTCAGAAAACTCCATAGCACTACCTCCGCGCTAAATGTCATTAGCACCCAGATAAATTGCGGTTTGAATCAATATCCCCACCATAGAACAGTACTCGTAGCGTTAGACCTATCAAAAGCTTTTGATACGGTCAACCATGGCTCGTTACTGCAAGACCTGGAAGGGTTTACCCTTCCCCCATGTCTTGAAAGGTGGACCGCAAATTATCTGGGTGGTCGGCAGGCATCGGTGCAATTCAGAAACGAAACATCAAAACAAAGGAGAATTAAACAAGGGGTGCCACAGGGTGGTGTCCTATCCCCGCTTTTGTTTAATTTCTACATATCTAAGCTACCTTCACCACCGGAAGGAGTCACAATCGTTTCCTACGCCGATGACTGCACAATAATGGCCACAGGCCCAGGCCCAAAGATCGATGAGCTATGCAATAAAATAAACGGCTATCTCCCTGATCTCTCCACTTTTTTCGCCTCGCGAAACCTGGCATTGTCACCGACTAAATCTTCCGCGACCTTATTTACAACATGGACGCCCCAAATGTCGACCATATTGAACATCCACGTCGATGGCACTACGCTACCGACTGTCCTACACCCCAAAATCTTGGGTGTGACGTTTGATCAGGATCTACATTTTGGTGCGCACGCAACCGCAATTGTTCCAAGAATTCAGAGCCGTAATAAAATCCTCATATCCCTTGCTGGCAGTACCTGGGGAAAAGATAAAGAAACGCTCTTGACCACATACAAAGCAATTAGCCAGCCGATTACGTGCTACGCGTCACCCATGTGGTCGCCAAGCCTAAAAACCACCCACTGGAAGAAACTACAGGCCTGCCAAAATACTGCTCTCAGAATCGCCACGGGCTGTCTTCTTATGTCCCCAGAACACCATCTGCATAATGAGGCGAGAATACTCCCCATCAGGGAGAGAAATGAGATGCTGACCAAACAGTTTCTGTTGAATACCCAGAAACCTGGGCATCCCAACAGACATCTGATTGACGAACCAGCACCGCCTAGGGGCCTAAGGAGTCATCTCCGTAAGCATTTTGAGGAAATACGGCACCTGAGAACCCAGCCGTATGAAGCGAAAAAACACAAGCAGGTCCTTGGTGAACTCCATAGACAGGCGTCGGACCTTTATGTCGGGAATTGCCCGGTGAATCCAGTACTTGAAGAAAAATATCCAGAACTGGCAGAAGAGGAACGCATACTCCCCAGGGAAACGCGTGTCACTCTTGCTCAACTTCGTTCTGGATACTGTAACAGGTTAAACTCTTACCTATCCAGAATCAACCCCGACATACAAAATGTGTCCCCACATGACACCAACCATCTCTTTAATTGTAATGTGGAACCAACGCCTCTAACACCCCTTTCCTTATGGTCCACCCCTCTTGAAACGGCAAGTTTCCTTGGACTCCCGTTAGAGGATATTGATGACAATTTGTGATCGGTCGCGGCTATTAGGTGGGGCGAGCATTGCTACAACAACAACAACAACAACAACTAACTTGAATTAATGACGTCTCATTCATGAATCATTATTGATGGATTACATCAAACAAATTTTTGCCCCATCAACTAAATGATTTTTAGACTAAGAGCTAACAATAAAATTAACACAAAATATTTCCTATTTATACTATTTTATTGTAACGTAGAAATAAAATTCTCGTTTAACAGCCACATATTGTTTCAAATAAATTTTTCTAGTTTTTGGTAATATATTAATACATTTCTGATAAATTTAATGATGATTATAAATTTTAATTATTCAATATAGAAAGTTCGGATATCAAAGAGTGGCCTTACTTTCTTTTTTCGCTGCAAAATTTTTATAATAATATCAAAATTTAACTGTCTTTCCAAAACGGATTCAACACAAAGCGTGACAAGTCCTGAAACTCGTTCTTGAGATGAACACGATCTATGAAAGTTTTTGATTCTTGAAAGGACGCTGAAGGAACGGTGGCAGGTATAGTGCAAAAGATACGTAAAGCAACACAAATGTTGGGGAAAATCGTATACAGATTTTGAACATATGTAGATGGCATTTAGCGATTCCAATGGTGACAGACCATTATGAAAATTTGCTTCGTAAATGTGTTTCAAGTGAATTATTTCATATTCTAAGCTTTGAGAAATATCCGACTTGTATTTTTCAACAAATTTTGCTGCGCTCACCCGAACCGTAGTTTCATCCATGTCTTCAAATTGCCACACGAAGGAAAACGTCTCGCTCAAAACGTTCAGTAATGCCAGTGATTACCGAATCAACGGGCACCAGGAGTGTATTGTTTTTAAAATCAGACTCTGAATAATCCGTAATTAACTCATTTAAATAATCTTTAGAACGTCTTTTGGGTTTTCTCTTTCGAGTGTTCGGAAACTTTGGCGAGATGTTCAATCGAATAGCAACTGTTTTGCAGTCGTTTAAAATTGTTTCCCATTGATTTCTGATCAACTTCAAATCAGCTAATAAGGTATCTAAATGTCGGACCTCATCATCTATGGTGGCGTCTCTAGCTCGGAGGACCACGTTGCTTTCATTAATGGTAGTCAGTATTTTCAACCAAATTGAGGACAGCAAGATACATTCGAACTTGTTTATATACTTTAGACTATGAAGAGAGCTCGGTGCATTTTTTTTGAGGATGTCCTATCGTTGTGGAGTGCTTCTGAAAATAATAAAACATTTTTGTACAACTCCGAAGAAAGTAATTGCACCCGTACAACATTATGCAGCATCAACACCACATAAATTGAGACTGTGGGTTGCACAAGGCGAGTAATCAACATTCGAGTTTTTGTCGAGAATGTGACGTAGGGCTCCGTTGTAAGCTCCTTTCATATTGGCGCCGTTATCGTACCCTTGTGCACGACAATCTTAAACCAAGTATGGCAAATTAGATCAGCGATTTTCTGACCAGTTTTTTGGTTACAATTTACGAAAGCCACACACCGTTCTTGAATTGTGAAATTTGTTGCTTTCGAATTGAAATGGAGTTAGCCAACGTGATTAGCATCAGGTATAGCATCAACGATAATGGCAAAATACTTGGCTTTCTTGCCTTGATCTAATATAGTTTCCCTCACGTGCTTTGCACAAATTTCTATAAACCCGTTCTGAATCTCTGGGGAAAGATAGTGAACTCCAAATGATCTCTAAGTATCGGATCATATTGGCTTATGATATCTTAAATGCCCAAAAAATTTCCATCGTTTCGTTCACCAAGATATATACTTTCGCCTTTGAAAGCTAGGCCTCTTTCACCCAAAAATAAAATATTATCCAAAATTCTATATAAAATTTATTTCCACTTTTGAGTTTCAGTGATTAGCTGTTCATTGATAAGTGTATCAATTGTAGCCTCCTTTTGAATTAGATTTTGTAAAGATTGCCATTGAATATAATATTTAATGTAATCTTGAGTATTTTCGTGTGATGGCAGTTAATCGTATAGCTTCTTCCATTCCTGGAATTTCGAATATCCGCCAGGACAACAAATTTTAGGTCGATTTAAAGTATTGGTGCTTAACAGACGACATGGTAGGCAAAAAAAGCAATGCTACTGGCCCTCCACACTAACCACTCACGCTCCACTTTCTCTCCATTTGGCAAGATTCTGTTTAACAACGAGGTAGGAAATGACTCGTCATGACAATCACGTGGAAAAAAAACAGGACACCTTTGATAACCTCGACGAATTCTTTCGTTGACTTCTTCAGATCGCAAAAACTCAATATTCACGGTACCGATATCGAAGTCTTTTAAATAATCTGGACTTTGATACAGAGTTTGTGGTATTGTTGGAAGACTTTTTGAAGATGAACCTTCATCAGTGTCACCACGAAAACTTCACGATTTCGAATCCATGTAAACATACATTTTTGTTTTATATTTTCATTGTCTCCTCAGACCCAGACAAAAAATCATTATCAATATTCGTTGCTTTTGAAATTCGGCTTAAAATTTGCACATGGAACAACTAAAGACTCTCCTGAATTAAAAAAAATTTCTTAATACCTCTAAGTCGAGGCTCCCCCTGAGAAACATATTTTTATTTGATGGTTTTATTGTCTCCTCAGGCCCAGGCAAAAAATCATTATAAATATTCGTTGCTTTTGAAATTCGGCTTAAAATTTGCACATGGAACAACTAAAGACTCTCCTGAATTAAAAAAATGTCTTAGTACCTATAAATCGCGGGCCCGCTGAGAAACCCCGGGCCCCGGGGGAATCCCCTCATTTAGTTTCTCTTGAAATTTCGTACCAAATATTAAAATTTAAAATGGGAATACTAATTAGTTTTAAATTTAGATATTGAGAATCAGATACAAGTTGATTTAAGTCATCATCTTTTTGTTGTTTGGTTTGTAAAATTTTAAAATTCAGTTCTGTATTCTATATTGCATTAACCTCAAAAGCTCTAGATAGCGTATCTGCTACAACATTGGATTCTCCTTTAATGTATTGTATGTCATCAGTAAATTGTGCTATAAATTCCAAGTATCTCGTTTGTCTAGGACTTCGTTCTGTTTTTGAATTTAAAGCAGTAGTCAAAGGTTTATGGTCGGTATAAACTGTAAATTGTCGTCCTTCCAAAAGATATCTAAAATGTTTTATATTTAAGTAAATCGCCAATAACTCCCTATCAAAAGCACTATATTTAATTTCAGTTGGAGAAAGTTTTTTAGAAAAGAATGCAATGGGCTCAATTTTATTATTGCAATTTTTTTGTATAACGCCCCAATTGCTGTGTTAGATGCATCTACTGTTAAAGATAATTTAGCATCTTTGTTAAAATGATTTAACAATATCGTAGATGCAAATTTATCTTTAATGCATTCAAAAGCTTCATTCGTATTCTCGTCCCATACCAAACTTTTGCCCCGTTTCTTCCTTACTTTGTTAATTAGATCATAAATTTTTTTTAAATTCTGCTAGTTTTGGAATGTATTTATGATAATAATTTTCTGTGCCTGCTTAACTGATTTTGGACGTCTGAAATTGCGAATAGCTGATACCTTTTCATCGGAAGGTCGAATACCTGTTCCAGAAATGTTATGTCCTAAAAAATCTATATTTGTTGCACCAAAACTACATTTACTTGGTTTAATGTTTAAACCGTACTCTGTAAGGCGTTGAAAAAGGATACGTAAATCTTTTAAATATTGTTCTTCGTCTTTACTTGCAATAAGTAAGTCGTCGATGTAAGCATATACAAAATCTAAGTCACCTACTATCTCATTTATGAATCTTTGAAAGGTTTGTGCAGAATTTTCAAGTCCGAAAGGCATTCTCATGAATTCAAACATTCCGAAAGGAGTTGTAATAGCAGTTTTATAAATATCTTCTTCAGCCATAGGAATTTGGTGATATGCCCTAACTAAATCTAGTTTTAAAAATATATTTTTATTATGAAGGTTCATATTAAAATCCTGAATTTAAGGTGAGGGATAACGATCGGAAACAATTACAATATTCAATCTTCTAAAATCACCACATGGACGCAATCCATTCAACTCTTTTTTAGATACATGCTGAAGTGGTGATGCTACTGAAGAATTTGAAGGCCGACAAATGCCTGTTTTGACTAAGAAATCAAACTCCGTTTTCGCGAATTTGTATTTTACCGGATCTAAGCGCCTGGGCTTAGAAAATGGACGACTTCCTTATGTTACAAGTCGACGTACTGTTGTATGTTTAACAGGTTTAGTATAATCTGGCTCTGAAATAAGTGACGGAAACTCTTTTAATAATTTTGTAAATTTATTGTCAACCACAAATAATTAAGGTAAAGGAATATCACAAAAGTAGGATACTGTATTAACTGAGAGTTTGGTTAACGGATCTACTAAACGTTTATGTTTAATGTCTATAAGAAGACCATATTTACAAAGAAAATCAGCGCCAATTATTGGTTTGGCTATATCCGCAATCAAAAATGTGAAGGGAAATTCACGTCTTAAACCTAAATTTACATTTAAAAGCCTTTTCCCGCAAGTGGCAATTGTTGAGCCATTAGCTGCAGTGAGAATTATGTCTGAACGTTTCGTATGAGGAAATTTAGACGCGTGTAATACCGAAATTTCTGCTCCACTATCAATTAAAAAATTTATTTGTTTTCTCTATCAAAAATAAATAAGCGACGCGTCGAAAATTCTAAATTTCCGTTGTTCGTCGCTACAACAACGGAAGAATTTAGTTTGTTGAATCTTTGTTTTTGTTATACGAACAAGGTTGTTCACACTCCCTGGCATTACTTCCAAATTTGTAGTGGAATCTACACAACCAATTTTGATTATTTCGTGAATTCGATCTATGCCTAAATGCATTCCTAAATTTGTATCTCGAACTGGACCGCGATCTAGGTTGATTTCTATAAATTTGATTTTTGACTTCAGATAACTCTAAAGAGAGTTTCTGGAAATTCTCACAAATCAAGGAGGTCGTTTTAACCAAGTTTTCAACAACATAATTTTGTGCTTTTGTATCCGAAAAATTATTAACCGAAAATACTTCATTTTTTAATCACTTCCCAAATATTATCTGTAATTTTGTTAATTCGGTAATATTATTAGAACTCGAACTAGCCAAAATCATACTCAAATTTTTAGGAAGTTCACGCATCCAAATTTTCTTTAAAATATTTTCACTAAAATTTGACCCGGCTAATATAATTAATGAACGATAAAATTCTGAGGGCTTACGATCACCCATCTCAGAATCGTTTAAATTTTTATCAAGTTTCGAATTTTCGCTAAGTGAGTGTCTTTCTATCAACACTTTTTTAAGTTCAGTAAAAGTGTTATTAATAGGAGGATTTTGGATAAAATCCAAAATAGTTATTATCACTTCCTGCGTAAGTGCTGTAATGATGTGTTCGTATTTAATGTTTTCTTGTGTAATGTTTTTATTACTAAATTGTGTTTCCGCATGAATAAACCATGATTTCGGACAATTAGTCCAAAATTGTGGAAGTTTCACTGAAACTGACAAAATTTCATTTTGAGTAACATTTGCATATGGATTTGTAATTTGTTCTTGAGAAGTGTCATTTGATAAATCTATCAAAGGGTCATTTAAATTGTTAGTAAATGTAAATGTTTGTGTATTATGTTGTGTTGAATGAAACATATTGAATTAAATGAAAAGAGAGTTCACTAACAAAACAGTAAACAATAATAATAATAATATATGTATATACTAGTATACATACATAAACACATATAAAATAATATAACTGTTCACCAAAATACTTACTGTGAATATTCTTTTGATGTCTTAGCTGCTCAATCACGGAACTAAAAAATAACAGCTGTGTTTATGCAATGGCTTTGTTGAGATTGAGTGAGGGATTGATCGATGCTTGTTTCACTATTTTTAAGCATTTGCATTTGACAAATGTGGATATAAATAAGATGATCCATATGCTGCGTCAGATTTCTCGTGAGTGTGATGTTGTTGTACACCTTTATTATATTCACTGGTTCTTACTGCTGACGTGGTACTTAAATTTTTAATCTGCGAGTTTGATTTAGCGCGCAGCACTTAATAATTGTTGACTTGAACGCGCCTTCGATGTTAACGACTTATTGTATGAAAAGCTATTCACAGTTGGTTATTTTTTGTTTTTAATTTTTTGTGTTTTTTTTTTGCTTTGCATTGTACTGCGTTTACTACAGATTTTTTACTTTTGTTGATGACTTTTGTTGCAATTGGTAGATGGATATAAGATGATTCTAATTGAGCTCAATGAGTGTGGCATAAATGAAAATACATATCCAGAACAATTTTTACCAATAAGCTTGAATGCATTCATGAAAAACTGATACTGCTACTCCTTGCCTCTATTAAACTGTATTATCTGCTAAGTCTTTTAATCAAATAAATAGCGCAGACGCATCACGAATAAATGAAGATGTTAATTGCAGTTTAACAATAAATGAAGTCTCCTTGTAAAAACACAGTTTTTAAATAACAGCCAACAGCAAAAGTTGATCGATGCTATTCCACATTGCTAATTCAATAGAACACTATTCAAATAATTATTAACTTCAACCACAAGGACGAAAAATTGATACTGCTGACAAATTCCAAGACAATAAACACCGACTTTAGGGCTTCCACAACAACGGTAGGAATGCAGTTTTTGGAATTGTTGATAATATTGATTTATATTGTTATTGTAGATGTTGTTAAAATATGTTTTTTTCTTTCAAATGCTGTTTATATTTTGCACAACACTATTCCATATTTACTTTTTAAAGTTGTTCTTTTGCCTGATTTTAGGCGCACTAATTAATTGCATTAATTTGTTTTAGCACAATTTTAGGTGTATAGGCGGGAAAGCCAGTTGTAGGTCATAATTAAAAATTCTTTTTTTTTTTAAACGCATTTTGGATTATATTTTATTTTGATCTTTTTAATTCTTTTATTTTACTAACCTCAAACAATGCAAATTTTCGATAATTGAATAATCAATATTGAAAATTAAAATATTGATAAAACACTTTAAAATTACAAAGTTCAAAGTAACTAAAATACAAAGTTATATAAAAATAATGAGAACCCTAAAATCATCTTTTAAAATTGATGTCTCTTGGGAAAGTTTTGTAACGACATTCGGGAATTTTTTCGGGAACAACTTCGCAAAACTGTACGAATTCCTCAAAGTTTTCTCCAGTTTCAAAAAACTAGTTTGTGATTTTAGCACTACCTTGTACTATGAAAATGTAAGAGGATTAAACACAAAACTTACTGACCTGTTCCTTAAGAACCACGACCTCGCCTACAAGGTGTTGGTTTTCACTGAAACCTGGCTTAATCCGCACGTGTTCAGCTCTGAAATCTTGAGTAATAGTTTCGAAGTTTTTAGAAATGATCGTCTGAACAAAGTTGGTGGAGGAGTTTTTATTGCTGTTGATGTCAGCTTTTCGAAAAAATCGAATTTCTTTGTGTCCGAGTTAAACACTTATCCTGTTATACTTTGTAACGTAGCAAAATGCTACGTCACAATAACCCACTTATAAGCCCTAACATTAAATATGTACATACCCTAGCATTTAAATATACATACCCTACGATCGCACTGCACAGCGAACAACCATCCGCACATAATATACCATGTAAATATACATACCCTACGATCGCCTTGCACAGCGAACAACCACCCGCACATAGTATGCCAAGTACCAACAGCGAACAACCAAACATACTCAGCACGTGTGGTACTGACTATCTGGCGTGCATATTTCATGGCTCCCTGAGAGGAGTACTGGGTCTACCCAGCAACAAATGGGGGATGGCATGAGGCGCGGACAGTCCACTCAGGGTGGCCGAGGAGCATCTCCCTCCCCCGCCTCCTGATTGGGGTGCCGAGCCGAATGCAATGGTGGACTACACTACACCGCTCATGGTCGCTAGAACTCTCGTCCGAGGCTCACTGAGAGGGGTACTGAATCTACCCAGCACCAATGTATACAAATACACCTATACGTTGGGTAGTACTAACAGAAACTTTATACTTCACCTAGGTGAAACTGCGCTCTTCTTGCCCGCCGCCGTCAATCATTAGCCGTAGGAGCACCACCGTAATCCGCCTGAACCTATCCGAGTAAGCTTTCTCTGGGAGTAAGATACTATTTGAAGATCATCACCACCGTTCTCTGATAACCGCGACCCGTACCGTCATTTTCGAGACCCGCTTCCGCCGGTCCTTCGCTATCATCCGTGGCATCTCCCTCTCTATCTCTCTCTCTCTCTCTCTCTCTCTGGGATCAAAGGCTGCCGGCATCGAAAGGCAAAGCCGCACCGTGTGTGTGGGCGTGTTCGGAACAAAACAACAACTACTTGTGTTATTAATTGGAAAAGGTTAGTGGGACCTTCGCCTGACCCTGGAGCGGCTGAGCTTACCTCAGCCTTCGACAAAACCCACCTCACAAATGGCGCCCGAGCAGGGACCCATCTCCGGAAAGGAAAGTGTAAAAGCAACAACAAGCACCAGCCCGCCGGGAGATGGGCCACCGAACACGCAACCACAATCAGAGGACAACACCAACTTATTGAATACCGACAGCTTGAACTGGATATATTCGCTGAAGAAAGAGAGACTCATCGAGGAGTGCAAGAGATACCGGTGTAACGAAGCTTTTCCTTGCCCCGGTGCTTCTTCAGTAACTGCTGGGGTATACTCGCCGTGTCCAAGGTTCGTTTACAATGAATTTGTATTTCGGGGCGCCTTGCAAATCGTTTTCATATAAATTCACTTTATTGGTAAATTCCCTAAACTATAATATAAAATGTATAAAATGTGTATCTATAATTCACTTAATTTCATTGCTTGCTTTATAATTGGGCTGATGGGCTAGCGGTCCCTCGTGTCCAGTTAGGAACGTTCTGTTAGGGCGCCGTACTGGTCGCCGTCTAGGTATGTGTGAATGTGTCTCCGTGACGCCTTGCGCCGGCGTGTTCCTTTTATGGTTAGTGGCAGTGCTAAGCCTGCTGCGGCCAGCGTCGTATGCCTGCGTATCTCTGCTGCGGCCAACGTCGTATGTACGCGTAGTTCTGCTGCTGCCAACGTCGTGCGTATTCGTGGCTCTGCCAGCGTCGTATTTATGGGTGGCTCTGCTGCCAACGTCGTGTGTATGCGTCACTCTGCTGTGGCCAACGTCGTAAATTTGCGTAGCTCTGCTGCGGCCAACGTCGTATGTAAGCGTGACTCTGCTGTGGCCAACTTCGTGTGTATGCGTGACTCTGCCGCCGAGGCTTATGGCGATGGAGCGCGGGCTCGTGACGTTGTGGGCCTTCGCTTAGCGGGGAGCGAGCGTAGTTTAAGGCGTTGTAGAGCGGTCAAAACCAGCTTACCCACAATCCTCAACCCACGGCTCTCTCCTATGACGGGAACTGTCTTGCGATGGTCAAAACCGATACGCCTTTCAGATGCCCTTCAATTGCTGCTCAGGTGACAGTGCAACTTTGCGCCCCGTTAGGTGAGATCCGTTAGCCTCGGTACAGTCACGTTGTTGCGTTTCACCTCGACTCACTCCTACTGCGGTTGCCGACGTACTTCTGCCGCGTACGACGTTTGGCTGAGCGCGGGATCACGATGCTGTGGAGGGCGTTTGCTTGCGAGGGAGCAAGCGTGATCTAAAGCGTTGTAGAGCGGTCAAAACCATCATCACCCACAATCTTCAGTCCACGACTTTCTCCTATGAAACGCACTGGCTTGCAATGGTCAAAACCGATATGCCTTCCAGAGCGCTCCAATAGTAGCTCCGGTCGCAACCACAACCGCGTGCTGACTGACTCCTGTCTTCTCGTGTTGCCCTTTTTATAGCCAATGCTCTTGATGTTGCTAGCATAGTTCGTTGCGTTGCCATGGTTACGGTGTTGCTGTGGCGTGTTGCGGCAACTTGTTGCGCTGGTGATGTTTCTGACACTTGTTTGTGTCCCGTGTTGTGTTGGCAATGTTGCTAATCGTGTTTTTATGATGTTTCAGAGACTTGTTTGTGTCTCGTGTTGTCTGTAGTACCGCTCCTGTGTTATGGGTTGGTGGTTTTGTGTGGGCCAAATTAATGGATTATATTTGGTCCTCACACTCCCCCCCCCCCCCCACTTCGGCGATTTAAACCCCCGTGTCTGCTACTTGGATCGTTACCTTCCTTCTGCTCATCGTGATTTTGTACCTATCGGTTCGGAATTTCACCCGGGGGTTGCACCTCCCTTCGGCGATGTCGGTGAACAACTCTCGTACTTTGTTTGCCACCTCCGGGAATTGTTCTAGCGCTGGGCCCTCTGCATCCTCGGCGAGTATTATTGTTCGGCCGTATTCCGGTCCCTCCGCTGGGTTTGAACCAGGTTCTGCCTGCGGCGGCTTATGGCTGGGCTGGGCGCGCACTGTTTTGGCGTGTGTTTGTGCTACAGGATATGGCTGGTCGACGGTGGTGGTGGTATGTGGTCGTTTTCTGTTCGGTGCATGGCTGCGGCGGATCGTGGCTAAGATTTCTGCGCGTTTCCCGGCTGCCATCTCCTCGGTAAAGGGCTGCTGTATGAGCCCAGGTCTCCCTTCTCGCCGTCCTGTATAGCGTAGGACTCTGTCGATGCTTTCTAGCACGTATATGCCACAGTCGTTGTCATTGCTCTGCTGCGGCACGGCTAACTGTAACTCCTGGGCCATGAAGTCCGAACTCCCGTATCTCTGCTGGTACTCCCACCGCAGGAACTTCAGTCACGCCTCAGTCGCGTATGTGACCTTGCCCCTGACCCTGGAATCGGCTATCCATATGTAGCGCTCTTTCCAGCACTCCACATCAGCCACGTGGTGGGTCATTTCCCGATTCGCTAGCGCCAGTAAGTACCAATGGTTCGATACATTGTGGAGTGCCAGTATGATGCTCTTACCAAACAGGTATGCATTCCTCAGCCATTGGTGTATGCGCTGATGGTTTTCATCCTCGTTATCCTTCTGGGTGAGTTGCCAAATTACGAATGGGCTTAATGTTGTACCCTGTTGCCCGTACATGATCTCCAGTTCCTTCGCCCACGCGTCGATGACCGTGTCGGTGAGCCAGCGGCTTCCCTCGAGGGAACGGAGGTCGGTCGCGTAGAGTGCGATACCTCGTGGTCCCGGTGGGAAACTTATCTCCGGCCCTTCCTTCTCCTGCGCTAATTGCTCATCGTCCGATGATAGCTCGATCGTGTCGGCCTGTTTTATTGGGCTATGTGGCCGGTTGGCATTGCCCTTGCCAATTGTGGCGGCCTGGTCTACCCGTACCCTTCCCAGGATGTTGGTTGTTGTCGGTGGTCCGGTTGTTGGCATGTCGGCCCCGACCGAGGCAACCTCCCGTACTGCTGCGAGTGTGGCGTTCGCAAACGAAGCAATTGCGCGTCTGGCTATGGATCCGGCGATAGCTGTGTTCGCCGTGACTATGCGTGCTGTCTGCGCGTACGAGACGGAAGCGCGTCGGACGTTCGCTACGATGGTGGCTGCGTTTGCCGCAGCTATACGAACGGCGTATACGGCTGCCTTGGGATCACTGTCGGTGTCCTGAGCGGTTGCGCGTGCTGCGGGGCGCATATTGTCGGCGGTGGCGTTCGGGGCGTCTGCGTGTGCCTGCATACCGGTGGCGCTGGCGTAGGCAGCGATCGCTGCTCGGTCTTGTTCCGTAGTACGCGTGCCTTTGGCGTCGGTGTTCGCAGCATTTGGTGGTGTAATGGTGCGTGCGACGTCAACGTACGTATTTGTGCGAGTAGTTGCACGCATGTTGTTGACGTCGCCGCCCGTAGTTTTCAGTGGTGTGATGTTGCGTGCGACGTCAGCGTACGAGTTTGCGTGTGTAGGTCCACGCGCGTTGCTGACGTCGGCGCCAGTAGCTCCTTCCAGCGGCACGACCCTAGGGCGTTTTGCCTCCTCCTCCTCGTAGCGCTGGCGCATACGCTTGGCGCTGTTGGATAATTTGGCGTTATAACTCTCCATTGTAGATTGTTGGTTTGTCAAGAAATTCGTAGCAAAAGAACGTGTTGTCTCCTCGGTGGTTTGCGATAGAATGACCGGTGCTTGCTTATCCTCCCATACTTGACATTAATTAATATATGTTTGTTTTCCCCTGAATTTATTTTAATTTCGATTGTGTTTATTATTTCCTGGTTTCGTGGTCTCTCCGGTCTCCGATGAATAGTATGCCTTTAGTTCGGCAATGCTTGCCGTCTTCTCCTTCCCGCTATCGATTTTCCTTAGTTTGGCAATTACTGGGGAGACATACCCCAGGATTTGGTAAGGGCCATCATACTTGGGTGCCAGTTTCGCTGCAAATCCCTCCGCAGCCTTTGACAAGTGGTGCCCCTTAGCAAGGACCAATTCGCCGACTACGGGGGTCCATTTTCTCCGCCGTAGGTTGTAATGACGTGCTTGATCTACTGCTGCCCGCTCCATATTCTGCCTCACTATTCTGAAGGCCTCCTGCATTCTGTTGGACTTCTCCTCGGCCGTAGCGAGAGTGCACCCGTCCCAACGTTGACTTCATCGAATAGGGCTCCTGGCAGTCGTGGCTCTCGTCCTTGCACGAGGAAAGTTGGGCTGTAGCCTGTAGAAGCGTTGACACTACTATTTATCGCTAGCCCAATTTCCAGGAGGAGGTCGTCCCATCGCTTATGTTTTGAGTTGGTGAGCTGCGCTATGATCCGTTTGATGATCCTGTTTGCTCGTTCTGTTGGGTTTTCTTGGTGAGTATAGGGTGCGGTGTATTGTTGTCGTACGCCAACTTCCTTAAGGTAGCGCTGCCAGAGCGTGCTACAGAACTGTGCGCCGTTGTCGGATATGAGTACTTTGGGGACGCCAAACCTTGCGAGTATCCGTTCCCTGAAAGCTCGGCGAAAGCCGTCTGCGGTAGCACGCCTCATGGGGATCAATTCCACCCACTTGCTGAATCGGTCGAAAAATACCAGTAACATGGTGTTTCCGTGTGTAGACCGTGGTAGAGGTCCAACGAAGTCGACGCTGACTGTGGCAAAGGGTTCCTGGGCTACCTGTGAGAGCATCTTTCCGGCTGGCTTTTGTTGTGTTTCCTTGTATTTCTGGCAGGATTCGCATTGACGTACATACCGGCTGATGTCACGCAACATACAGGGCCAATAATATCGGTTGGCGACTCGTGCTACTGTCCGGCGGATACCCATGTGTCCCGCGCTTGGTATGTCATGATTTTCCTGTAACACTCGCTGTCTGAGTGGTGTGGGCACACACAATTTCCATGGTACCGCCTCTTCGTCGTGTGACCGGCAGGGAATATGGCGGTATAAGTGTCCATCCTGTATCGTATGGTCGGCGTATTTCTCCGGGTTGGTGCGTACCTCGCTGACCCGCTTGTGCCACCACTTGTATTGTGGTTCCTTCGTCGTGGTAAATCGTAATGTTTCCAGCGGTTGTCGAGATAGAGCGTCCGCCACCAGGTTGAGCTTTCCCTTACGATACTCAATGTCGAAGGTGTGCTGCTGTAGTTCTAAGGCCCATCGCGCTATGCGGCCAGAAGGGCTCTCAATGGAATTTAGCCACCTTAGTGGCATGTGGTCGGTTATTACTTTAAATTTGTAGCCTTCCAAGTATGGCCTCATCTTACGGATTCCCCAAACGATGGCCAGACACTCCTTTTCGGTGGGTGAATAGTTGGCCTCTGCCTGGTTGAGCTTCCGGCTGGCGTAAGCGATCACTCGCTCGCCCTCTTCTAACTCCTGTGTCAGCACTGCCCCCAGGCCGTAGTTACTCGCGTCCGTCTGCAGGGTGAACGTTTTCGTGAAATCCGGGCATGCAAGTATGGGTGCTTCAGTGAGTTTCCGTTTGATGATGTCGAAGGCTTCTTGCTGCTCGGTTCCCCATCTCCAATGCTTGCCTTTCTTTAACAGGGCGGTGAGCGGCTGGCTTATAGTGTCGAAATCGGGCACGAAACGGCGGTACCACGAGGCTATTCCTAGGTATTGGCGTACTTCAGTCGCGCTGGTCGGTGGCTTCAGTTCCTGAATAGCGGCAACCTTTTCTGGGTCCATGTGGATCCCTTTATCGCTGACCACGTGGCCCAGGTACTTGAGTTCTTTCCTAAAGAAATCACACTTCTCTGGGTTGATCCTGAGGTTGGCGCGCTGTAGTCGTAACATCACCTCTCTTAAATTTCGGATGTGTTCCTCTAAAGTTGTGCCTATGACGATAATATCATCCAGGTACGCAAAAGCATGGGGCTCCATTTCTGGCCCAATGACCTGGTCGACCGCCCTCTGGAACGTTGCGGTGCCGAGTGCAAACCAAAGGGCATGACACGCCACTGGAACAGGCCGCGTCCGGGTACCGTGAAAGCCGTGTAGGGGCGACTGTTTGATTCAAGCGGTATTTGCCAGTAGCCGTTCTTCAGGTCGAGGCTACTTATATATTTCGCTTGTCGTAGTTTGTCCAAGATGTGCTGTATCCTTGGCAGCGGGTATGCGTCGGGAACTGACTTGGCATTGAGCTGCCGGTAGTCCGCGCAAAGCCTCCACTTACCGTTCTTTTTCTTAGCTAACACGATCGGGGCGCTATGTGGGCTGCAGGATGGCTCGATGCATCCCTTCGCGAGGAGCTCGTCGATCTCGTTGTTAATTATGCTCTGCATCGCTGGGTTGCGCGGGAAATACCGTTGCTTGATGGGACGGTGGTCAGTCAGGATGATCTTGTGTTCGGCTACCGTCGTCACTCCGCTTATGGCCGCGAACTTTTTGAGTTCTACTGCCAGAAATTCTCGTATGCGATCCGCCTCGCCTTCTATACCACTATGTTCATTGCTGGGTGTGTCGCCTTTAATTCCGTTCCTGACGTCGTACTTGCCGTTCCTCGCACTCGGTGGTGTTATACTCTGAATGGTCTCCGCCGTGGCTCCAGGAGGCGGTGTGTGCTGAGCAAGGGGTCTGGTTAGCACGAGGTGTCCTCCTCCACATGATATGGCTGCTCCTAGGCTCCCCAACGTATCTAGGCCAAGTATAATGTCGTCGATTGCCCCGGGTATCACATGTAGGACTTTGTGCAATGACGAATCTCCGAGGCGTACCTCTGTCCTTACGGCATCGAAAATCGTAGTGCTGACTCCGTTGGCCATTGTTATTTCGGTGGCCACTCTTACCCTCTCCCCGCTTCCAGAACTCACCACGTGATTCGCGAGGGTGGCTGAAACGAAGCTCCTTAAGGCCCCTGTATCGATAACTGCCTCCGACGATACTGCTCCAATCTGAGCTGGGGCATATAGGCGACCGTGTTCCTGGTACATGACTACCGCTGATTCGGCGCTGGGTTCAGTGGGCTCACCGCGCCTTGTCCTTGGTGAAGCCCTCCGTCGTTTCCCAGACGTCGACGGCAGCAATCAATCGTGCCTATATCGTTTCGACCGCACTCCCAACAAAAAATGTTCCGTGGGTTACGACATCTCCTTGCATAGTGTCCTTCTTGGCCACACCTTCTACATACCCTGCTCGGATCAAAAACCCGAGTTTCTGGTGGTGAGTGGCGCTGTACCCTCGGTGGCTGCTGGTTAGATGATCGTTCCGACTGCGGTGATGAAGCTGTAGTTTTGTCACCAACGACGTGTCTCGCTATTTCGCGACGTGATCCATCTGATGTCCGTCGGTAACCTTCGTGGATACCTTCATATTCCTCGGCGAGAGAGATGAGTTTTCCTAAGGTGTTGAAATCTCGTCGGTGAATGTAGAGTAAATAATCGGGGTGGCTATTGCGGAAAATTCTTTCCAGGCGTTGCTCGTTGCTGTATCCGGCGTGTCTCATCAAGCTTTGTATCCCTAGGACATAATCTTTATATCTTTCGCGGGCGTGCTGCCTTCGTTGCCGTATTTCGTCCTCGAGACGCTCGAAGTACCTGGCTGGTAGAAAGAAGCTTAAAAAGTCGCGCTTGAAGGTCGTCCAGTTGCTCCAGTGTACGTTGTTATTGCGTTACCATTGAAGAGCGGTGCCACCTAGCAATTCGGGCATCGTTTTTGGGAGCAAGTCTACGTTTAGCGAATAGACATCGGGCTAGTTCTTCCAGCCGTTCGACGAAAGCTAGAGGGTCCCGTCCACCTTCATATTTCACTGACCACTTTCTTACCTGGTCGATGATGGGTGCGAATATAACGGTCGGTGCCTGAGATGCACCGTTGGGTGGTACCGCTACTCCGGATGATGCGCACTGTTGTGGGGGTACTGTGTTCCTGGGAGGGAACGCAAACTGGTTGTGCTCAGCTGGTCTATCGGCGATATTCATGGCTCCGCCTCCTTTCGGCGGGATCGGTGTCTTAGACTCATTTTCCTCACTCGTGTTTGCTGTATTTTCCTTCCTATACGCGGCTTCTAAGGATAAAAATTTTGTGTGTATTTCCGAGTCAACATTTGCTTTTGAAGCCATGGCTGCTATGCGCTTTCTGCTCAATGCCCAGCTCCTGTGTAATGGATATCAGCTGCTCCTTTGAAATATTGTCTAGCCACGTGGTGTCAATCTGGTCGGCCATTTTTCTGTTAGGTTTCTAGTCAGGAATGTTCCTTCTGACGTTGTACGATTTGCAGGGTCCCTGCTCGGGCGCCAATTTAACGAAGCTTTTCCTTGCCCCGGTGCTTCTTCAGTAACTGCTGGGGTATACTCGCCGTGTCCAAGGTTCGTTTACAATGAATTTGTATTTCGGGGCGCCTTGCAAATCGTTTTCATATAAATTCACTTTATTGGTAAATTCCCTAAACTATAATATAAAATGTATAAAATGTGTATCTATAATTCACTTAATTTCATTGCTTGCTTTATAATTCGTGATGGGCTAGCGGTCCCTCGTGTCCCGTTAGGAACGTTCTGTTAGGGCGCCGTACTGGTCGCCGTCTAGGTATGTGTAAATGTGTCTCGGTGACGCTTTGCGCCGGCGTGTTCCTATTATGGTTAGTGGCAGTGCTAAGCCTGCTGCGGCCAGCGTCGTATGCCTGCGTATCTCTGCTGCGGCCAACGTCGTATGTACGCGTAGTTCTGCTGCTGCCAACGTCGTGCGTATTCGTGGCTCTGTCAGCGTCGTATTTATGGGTGGCTCTGCTGCCAACGTCGTGTGTATGCGTCACTCTGCTGTGGCCAACGTCGTATATTTGCGTAGCTCTGCTGCGGCCAACGTCGCATGTAAGCGTGACTCTGCTGTGGCCAACGTCGTGTTTATGCGTAACTCTGCTGGCGTCGTGTGTATGCGAGACTCTGCCGCCGAGGCTTATGGCGATGGAGCGCGGGCTCGTGACGTTGTGGGCCTTCGCTTAGCGGGGAGCGAGCGTAGTTTAAGGCGTTGTAGAGCGGTCAAAACCAGCTTACCCACAATCCTCAACCCACGGCTCTCTCCTATGACGGGAACTGTCTTGCGATGGTCAAAACCGATACTCCTTTCAGATGCTCTTCAATTGCTGCTCAGGTGACAGTCGCAACTTTGCGCCCCGTTAGGTGAGATCCGTTAGCCTCGGTACAGTCACGTTGTTGCGTTTTACCTCGACTCACTCCTACTGCGGTTGCCGACGTACTTCTGCCGTGGACGACGTTTGGCTGAGCGCGGGATCACGATGCTGTGGAGGGCGTTTGCTTGCGAGGGAGAAAGCGTGATCTAAAGCGTTGTAGAGCGGTCAAAACATGCTTACCCACAATCTTCAGTCCACGACTTTCTCCTATGAAACGCACTGGCTTGCAATGGTCAAAACCGATATGCCTTCCAGAGCGCTCCAATAGTAGCTCCGGTCGCAACCACAACCGCGTGCTGACTGACTCCTGTCTTCTCGTGTTACCCTTTTTATAGCCAATGCTCTTGATGTTGCTAGCATAGTTCGTTGCGTTGCCATGGTTACGGTGTTGCTGTGGCGTGTTGCGGCAACTTGTTGCGCTGGTGATGTTTCTGACACTTGTTTGTGTCCCGTGTTGTGTTGGCAATGTTGCTAGTCGTGTTTTTATGATGCTTCAGAGACTTGTTTGTGTCTCGTGTTGTCTGTACTGCTCCTGTGTTATGGGGTGGTGGTTTTGTGTGGGCCAAATTAATGGATTATATTTGGTCCTCGCACCGGATATTCGGTAACGGCAGCACTGTCGCTGAGCTACGCATAGCGCTCGGTGCCTACGTCAAGGCAAAACGAAATCGCAAGTCAACTGAAAATCTACTGAGAGAGATTGAAGATGAAATTAAGGCAGAAGAGAATAGCCAAATTAAAACCCCTCTCGACCAAACTCCCTCCATCCATGTGACCACACCGTCTGCAGTTACAAAGGCCAACCAACGACCGTCACCACCCCGTAACGAGTTAACCGACGCCGGAGTAATGAACACGGTTCGCCGATGGGACGTCCATTTCACGGGTGGAGAAACGCTTTATGACTTTTTGGAGAGAATTGAGGAGCTGGCCGAGTGCTATAGCATTCCCTTGGACAGATTGCTCCCAACGCTGCCAGAGACGTTGCGCGGCAAGGCATTGCAATGGTTCCGCGTACGCAAAGCCGAGATACTCTCGTGGGCACAGTTCCGCACAGCGGCCGAGCAATTCTTCCTACCCAGACGGCATCTACACCAACTAGAGGACGACATACGGCAGAGGAGACAGCAGGGGCGGGAAAAGACTAAGGATTACATTCTCGCCATGCAAACCATGATCCGGCAGCATCCAATTATGTCACGAGAGAACCACCTAGAACGCATTTACGACGGGCTGCGCGTCGAATACCGGTTATTCGCAAAGCGTAGCGAGTTCCGAACCATTGAAGAGCTGATGGAGCTCACCGACGAATTCGAGTTGCTACAATTAGAGGCCACCAGACAGAGCAGACAAACAGCGCATTCCTTATCACCGTTGAACGAAGGATATAGCCGAGAGGAATCCTGTTGGAGATGCAAGGAACGAGGACATATGCGCGACCAATGCCAAAAGGCCCGAAGACTATTTTGCTCCAGATATGGTCGGGACAACGTTCTGTCCAGAGATTGCAGGTGCGATAAGGCGAGCACCTTGACTCCCGACAGCCTACGGCACGGGAAAATACCACAATCAGCAGCCATCGACGAACAGCCGCCGAATGCAAAGATGGATGGCCGTCACTACGTCAAGCTCACTATCGAAGGGCTAAACTTCCGAGCCTTGGTGGACACCGGCGCAACGCTCACCTACGTGGGTGACACTATACGCAAGCATCTGGAAGGCACACCCAGCGTCCGCAACGTACCACTTGCCGATAGGCCGTGCGTTGTTAGCTCGTACACCTACCAAGTAACCATACTCTGTAACAATAAACCGACCCAAATGCGAGTGTCCACCCTGCCTAATTTGGCCGAATAGATGATTCTAGGCATGGACTTTCTCAGGGAAAGGGGGCTCACCCTCACCTTAGATTGAAACTTATTACCGCCAGCCACGCCAACCCAGAACACCATAATTGCAAAACTAAGTACCGTGACAGAAGGAAAGCATTTAAGAGCAACTCAAAACGCCGAACTCTCAGTTTTTTTAAACCACCACCAATGGATATTCGGGGGAATAACTGGTCCCAGCAGGGCAGCAGAACATGTAATCTCGCTGAAACATGATGGCCGTTAAAACAGCGATATTACCCACGGAACTCAGCGATGCAACAGGTAAAAAATGCTGAAGTCGACGAACATCGAATAACCCACAAATTCACAGCCGCATACGCCCCCCATAAAAACTTGACCGAAAGAGCTAATCAAGACCATGATAGCGCAGCGCTCAAAATCCGATCACCGCACCTGGGACAGGGAAATCCCGCAAATCGCTTTCGCTATGAACATAGCACACCACGAAGCAACCCAAGCATCGGCTGCTGAAATCAACTTTGGAAGAAACATAGCGACAGCCCAGCAAATACGCACCGAAGGCGCCGTCCCCGAAGAATCACCGACCGTATCCCCAACAATAACCGACCTATGGGAAGAAATCAGAAAGAATTTGGCTAAAGCAGCCAAGACACAGAAAAATACTACGATCTGCGCCGTAGACCCTGGAAACCACAGGTTGGGGAAAAGGTGATTAAACGAGAGCATCCGCTCTCCTCCGCGGCCACTCAATTTACACAAAAACTAGCACCAAAATTCTCCGGACCCTATGTGGTAGAAAAATACATATCATCCAATACCGTCCAGCTGAAACACACCGAAGAGCACCACAAACGAACAGCGCATACACATCTACAGGACTTAAAACCGTACGCTGACGAACGCTCACTCACTACCGAACAGTAATCTCTCCACCTAACACAACACGTATATAACTCTGCTCATTTCATTACAGAATACGAAGCGTCAACCAGCCCCACCGGATTCGCCACAAAAAGTGAAAGAATGGGTACCGCCCTTCGAGGCAAGGCCATGGCCCCAACAAAGCGATAATACAGCGGGTACAAATATTTCACGGGCCCCCGCTTTATCCCACCTCGACGGATACCATACACCCACTGCTAAGCATAAGCGAGTGCACAGACGACGCAGCAAACGGTAAAAAGGAAGTAGGCAAAACAGCTCAGCCCAGCGAAACAAGAAAAAACGAGGAGAACACCAGCAAGGCACCAAGCAAGTTGAGCAAAGAAGAAGCAGAGAAAATCTTCAATAAAATACAATGCGTGAAACGACCGAGGAAAAATACACCCCGATGGCATTTCCGATATGGAAAGCAACATGTGTACTGCACACATATGGACGCAGACCACGCGTTAGTAAAAATTGCCGGGCAGAAGAAAATAATGCGATTCAAGGAGTGACCTGGGCATCTCCTTATCTATATATATATATATTCTTTTTAAGTAAGATTTCTTTTTTTTTTGGAAAAAAAACAAACAAAAATTAAAATATACCTGTATACGAATTTTTTTTTATATATACAATACAAAAAAAAAACACACTAATGGAGAAAGATTTTTTTTTCTTGATTATATAAGTTGGGAAAAGAATATACATATAATACTGCTGTAATACGCATGTTTTTTCTACATATATGTCAAAATGTTCAACTTTATACGAATTTTTTTTATATATACAATACAATGTACGATATTTTTTTACTTACGCTGAATTCTTGTATCCAGACTACAAATAATTTCTATTAAACTGTAAGAGATTTTTTTTTACACAAACAAAAAAAAAATATAAAATACCATGTACAATGCTTTCTTTCACTGTGAACTATCGTATATAATTGTATAATTTAGAAAAAAAAAATATAATAAGATATTTAAAGAAGTACATAAACACAAAAAAAAAAAAAAACTATATATATATATATATACCAGACAACAAACACACACACGTACGTCGGCCGAGCCACCCCCCCCCCCCCCCCGCGAGGTGGTAAAATATACCGGGACCACTTGGTCCAAGGTAGTGCAGACCTTAGGGTCACAAACTCTCGAATGCCGAATCCTCTCTTCCCTGAAGTGGGAGGGGGACTGTAACGTAGCAAAATGCTACATCACAATAACCCAGTCAAAAGCCCTAACATTAAATATGTACATACCCTAGCATTTAAATATACATACCCTACGATCGCCCTGCACAGCGAACAACCATCCGCACATAATATACCATGTAAATATACATACCCTACGATCGCCTTGCACAGCGAACAACCACCCGCACATAGTATGCCAAGTACCAACAGCGAACAACCAAACATACTCAGCACGTGTGGTACTGACTATCTGGCGTGCATTTTTCATTCGCTATCATAACGAGGAGGAATTGTTATTGTTTATATTTTGCACAACACTATTCCATATTTACTTTTTAAAGTTGTTCTTTTGCCTGATTTTAGGCGCACTAATTAATTGCATTAATTTGTTGTAGCACAATTTTAGGTGTATAGGCGGGATCGCCAGTTGTAGGTTATAATTAAAAATTTTTTTTTTTTTTAAACGTATTTTGGATTATATTTTATTTTGATCTTTTTAATTCTTTTATTTTACTAACCTCAAACAATGCAAATTTTCGATAATTGAATAATCAATATTGAAAATTAAAATATTGATAAAACACTTTAAAATTACAAAGTTCAAAGTAACTAAAATACAAAGTTAAATAAAAATAATGAGAACCCTAAAATCATCTTTTAAAATTGATGTTTCTTGGGAAAGTTTTGTAACGACATTCGGGATTTTTTTCGGGAACAACTTCGCAAAACTGTACGAATTCCTCAAAGTTCTGCTCCAGTTTCAAAAAACTAGTTTGTGATTTTAGCACTACACAGCTATAACTCATAAACGGATGGATGGATTTAAAAAATTCTACTTTTCAGTAAAACTTTGAAATATTTACCTTCGATCTACATCAAAAAAAAATACTTGATTCTTTTCTTATATCAGCCAAATTATTTAAACAAAAGTAACATTTTTATCAAAAAATGGGTATGTGTATTTGTTCGCTTTGAACTGTCCGCGTTAATTGCTTTTGAGTGAGGCTTGTTGCGACAAATACATACGTACATATATAGCATTCGCTGCGTTATTTAACTTAGGGCGTAGGTTTAGAGGTATGTATGGATGTACATCACTACATAGTATAAAACAAAGTCGCCTTTTCTGTCCCTATGTCGCTTTGAATGCTTAAAACTTTAGAAATACGCAACGGATTTTGATGCGCTTTTTTTAATAGATAAAGAGTGATTGAAGAGGAAGTAACGGATGAACATATTTGGCTTAAAATTGGTGGAGGGGTAGCTTAGAACCAGGAGACAGACATAGGCTAATTTTATCCCGTTCTGGATAGGGTCTTGAGATCAAAACGTGGACCTGGGTAATCCTGGGTTTTGTTTGTACAATATGGGTATCGAATGTAAGCTCTTTATGAGTACTTTGATACGGGGTATTTTTCGTACCCGCATGTAACTAGGGTCTCGAGATATAAGCAAAACCGTGGACGCGGGTACCCCTAGAATGTGTTTATAGAATATGGATAACAAATGAAAGCTGTTGATGAGTGCTTTAGTACAGGGTAGTTTTTATACCTATTTGTGAAGGGTCTCGAGATGTAGGCCAAAACGTGCATCAGGGAACACTAGAATGTGTTTTTACATTATGGGTATCAAATTGAAGCTGTTGATGAGTGCTTTAGTACAGAGTAATTTTTATACCGCTGGGTGACTAGGGTCTCAAGATATGGGCAAACCCTGGGCCCGGATACTCCTAGAATGTGTGTGTAATAGGATATCAAATGAAAGTTGTTGCTGAGAGCTTGAAAGTAATTTTCATTGTGAGATTCGATTTAGTTGCATTAACCTGGCAAAACTGGGCCCGAATTACGTTTTCCGCGATCGAAACGGCAATCGTACGAATAAAGATTACGTTACTGATCGTACGTATGACAATATTGGTATTATGAGGTACGTTCAGTAACGTATTGTAATTTATTACAGACAGTAATAGATTGAATGGTGATTTGTAATAGATATTTTGACATTTAAATGTCAATTTCTATTTGTAAATAATACAAATTACTTATTTACAAAAAAATTACATGTGGAATAAATGCATAAAAAATATTTTAAAGGAATCTACAAGGAAAAAACAAGTGCTGATTGCAAGAAATTAACGCAGGTAATTCTAGTGATGAGTGCACAGTGATTTAACAATAAATATAAATACGAGGTGGTAGAGAGATCCTTCTAGTTGCCGGATTGTTGTTGTCGAGGTCAATACGCGTCTTTTGACACCTGTCTCAATATTTTTGGTAGCGTATTAGCAGTCGACCCCTCAACTAGACCTTTACCTTAGTTTGTTCAAACAATTGTACCTGCGAAAGATTACCATCTACGCCGCTTACGCTGGAATACATTCCCCTTATGCATAGAACAGAAATTTATGTGCTCTTTGTTATATGTAAATATTAAATGTAACAATTTAAAACAGGGGTGGATTGCTAATACTCGTCCAAGAATATCGGAAGAGGCGTCAAACGACATGTTGTTCACATAAAAAAAATTGTGTTGAAAGGGGTTTTGCACGGCTTTAATATTGACCCCAAACAGGTGTTCCACGAGCCGGGGTAGTATTTTATAAGCGCGGCCGAAGCCCGCTCATTAATATAGGTGTGCTGCGCAAATGCTATGGGTAATTTTTCAAGGTTTCGGGAATATCTTTGGATAGACTCAAAATATGGTTTTTTCGCCTTCGGATCAATGATAGAGGGGTCAAGGCGCGTTCTCTGCCACCTCACGATATATTTGGAAGTCTATTAGCAGTCGTCCTTCTTGTAATTATTCGTTATTCTAATAAAGATGACAACAAATTTTATAAGGTGTTCGAAGAAGCGGTACTCCTGGGTTCCTTTACGTTGTTGTTCAATTAAACTATCTAAATCTGTAAAAAATTTAAATTATTATTTTTTTTAGTTATTAACGATTTCTCTACGCGATCGATGAAAAGGAGCCCGAAAATATCGAGTGCCGAAATTCAGTTTGTCAATGCAAATTTGGCTATCAAGCGAATACAGAAAGAAAACTTGTATACGTGTGGTATCAAGCAATAAAAGTGATGAACAGTAATCTAAAAAAAAAATTTTAATTGTAGAAACTTCTACTGCTTTGTCCAGATTGGGTCGAAATTGCTTGTTCTTGTGTTAACAGTACATCGCCCCTTTTAATAGTTGCGACCACTCACAAATTGTCATCAGTATACTCTAACGGCAGTCCTAGGAAACTTGCAATTTCGACATGGGTGGAGCTGAGTGAAAGGGGTGTTAGAGGCGTTGGTTCCACATTGCAATTAAAGAGATGTTTGGTGTCATGTAGGGAAACACTGCAAGCAGGACATACATTATTAATGTCGTGGTTGAAACTGGATAGTTTAACATGTTACAGTATTCAGATCGAAGTTGAGCCAGGGAGTGTGCTTCCTCTTCTGTGAGTTCTGGGCATTTTTCCTTAAGAACTGGGTTCGCCGGACAATTCCTGGCATATAGGTCCTGTTTGTGAGCTCGAGCGTTTATTACAGCTTGTACTATGTTGTGCAGTAAATTGTGTTGCCAAGCAAGATTATATACGACAAATAATGTGCTTGGGGGAATCACTTCAAGCTAATATAATTCGAGCACTATTCTTGAGTCAACTTGGCATGGAGACTGACCATCTCTTAGTTCGTCAAGTGCAGCTAATTTCGATTATAAAAAAGTGTTTTAAATCTGATTAAAAAGTATTTAGTGCAATTGAGTTTTTCTTAAAAAAAGTTATTTTAAATTTGATATTTTACAGATTATATTACTCATAGAAGAAAAATCTAACATGTAACAAGAGCTCAGTAAACTGAAGCATGAAATTCGTCGGTTGGAAAATACACTTGCTGAAATTGGTGATGATGGTGTATCACTGGGTCCTGTTCAAGCTGGTTCTGTACGTTATTCTGAACTTCGTCGACAGCTCTATCGAACGAATGAAGACCTTATACAATCAGATGCTGCACGAAAGTACCTGAATTTGAAAGTTCATCAGCAAGAAAATGAAATTCAAACAATACAACAGCCTAATTACGATCTGATAATAAATATCGTCCATATTCATAATGCAACCAAAGATTTGCTATTCTCGTTCATGTATTAATTTTATCTTTTTGCATTAAACAAAAACACTTCTCGAGTTAATACAGGTTAAAGATGAAGTTGACGTGCTTAGGAATCTAACGATAAATTCAAAGAGTGCGAAATCCAATTGAAAACATAGAAGAAAAGACTCGAAGAATATAACGATTTATTTCATAAATTCGTGGAATTTTCCGAATTTTTAGTAAAATTGTAAACTTTAAACTGGTTCAATTCTTATTATATACTGACAAATAATTTTCTAAAAAAAAAATAACGAAAATAATTTAAGCGAAACGAAGCTCGCTGTGACAAGGTTTCCAAAGCGCCACCCCGTCTTTCCAAGAAAAAAGTTGGGATTTTCCCACCTCTTGTATACTAACATAATGCCAACTTTTATCGTGTGAAATATTTTACTTGTTGATTACATTTAATTTTGGTTACAAAAATTTTAAAATTCTCAGGAAAAGCAAAAACCTTATATTTTTATATTCAATATATGGAGAAATTACTCTTTAAAATGCCGTTGTTGTTGGTTCTAATTCTTTCATATTTTTACTGGGGTGATTTGAATATATCATACCAAAATCTGTGAAAAATCTGTTGCATAGGTGAATTAAGCTGACGATATGTATCTGTAAGATAACAAATAAAAAGAATAACAAATTTTATCAGGTCTTTTTGTATTTATTAGCTAAAATTATTACACGATTTTTATAACTAAATTTATAGTTTTTAATAAAAATAACTATACTAAAGAAAATGTACTGCAGTTCCTACAAATATGACTGGAATTCAATAAAAAGATATATATATATAATAAATAAAATCCTTTAAAATTATAGAGACTTTTTCATTCAAAATTAAAATAAGGTTCAACGTTTCCATTTCAGTTTTTACATCCATACCCAACAGGCATTTCTGTAAATGTTTTGAAAAGTAACTTAAAATAAACTTGTTGTGTTAAATTTTATATAAACTTTTCAGTATTTAATATATTTTAAAAGTTTTTAAAGTAAATTGTAAATGTTTACAAAAAAAGGCGAGAAAACTATTTTTCAATATTTTTCAACTCGGAAAATTTCAAATTATTTTCATAAACGTTTATTCATGAGAGGGAATGGCTGCATTTAAGTCGTTTCCTGGATTCTCCTACAACCCATTCGAATTGTAGCCCTTCTTCATTTAATGTATGCATGAAATTCAGTATAAGTTCATATGTATATTTACATACACATATGTATTTGTTAATATTAAAATGATTGAAATAAAAATTATCATTTATAAAAAGCTTTCTTTTAGAAATTACATTTGTAAGTTTAAAAGCACCGAGCCGTTTCGATTGTTTCACGCTTAATTCTAAACAATTTTTAAACAAAAAATCAACGTTTTGTAAGCGTTTTGGAATGGGAGAGAGACAAACACATGTGTACAAAATTTAATGCCTTTATTCGGAATCGGAAAATCGTTCAGGACACAACAACGTTTGTATTTTTCTTCCCTTATCTGTAGCGTCCGCTGCTGGATTTGCAACATCCGCTCTGGAATCTCCACGAGTCTTTCCTTGGGCACAATTTGGAATGACGTTTTTGGCTAGGTTGGGGTGCTGCTGCATAAACTCTCCCATAATTTCCTTTTGCTTATAGTTTAGTTTATTTAGATGCCTTCTTTGGGTAAACAAATATTTTATATTATAAACACTTTTAACTATTTTTTTTATTTATTTACTTACATCATTAATCTTGAAATTTGCGTTTTTGTTTGTGGTAAGATCACTTTTCTTTTTTGAATACAAATTTAAAACGTTACAACTATAAACTAATTCGTTTATTTTCAAAACACATCAAATTTTAAATGCACTCGAACGTCTTCTTGCTATCGTATGAAATTTTTTGACGTTTACGATTTGTTGTGTACGTTCACTGAACACATAATACCGAATTTCGATTGGAGCTATTCGTTCACGTATCACGTAATACCAAATAAGTACTTTTAAGAGACGAGTGTTCAGTTCACGGAATACGTAATTCGGGCCCTGATAAATGTGCATGCGAAGCCGAAATAAAGACATGAATTAATGATACCCACATAACTATTTACATACGTCCTATTCGATTTGCCTGGTAATAAGGGATGAAGAAGAACGTGAAAAACTTTAGAGAAGAGAAAAGACGGAAGGAGGAGACTGAGAAAGAGATAGAGTGAGACGAAAATAGAGATAGATGAAGCGAAAAGAGGGAGGAGTTAATAAAAGGATTAAGAAAAAGTGAGGAGGGGGAGGGGGGGGGGGCAGAGTTAGACGGAAAAAGTTTATTAAAATGTATGGAGACAGACCAAATTTAGAGTAGAACAACGTATGACGGGTCTGCTAGTTATTTATAAAATAAAAAACATTTTTGAATTGCATTTTTTCTTGTGAGTTTATTAAAATAATAATAAAAAAACATGCAAAAATGTTAAATTAACTTTTGCGTCTGTTCGTAGTGTCCAACAAAGCGGTGCTTCTAAAAACGGTGAGTATACCGGCCGCTCTTTAGCGGTCGTAACATAGCGGCACCGCTTTTGTAGGAAACCAAGAATTTACTGAATATAGCCCCAGAGACATACCCGAGGGAACACCAATGACATTCGAACAAATATTTTTAAAAATTTTTGTTTGAGTTCTGCCGCACATATAGGAGGAGATCCAGCCAGGTTGAAAGCCAAGCAATTCGAGTTTATAGACAAGTAATGAGTGGTATACTTTGTTGAATGCTTTGCTGAAATCAGTGTATATAGCGATACTTCATTCGAAGACGTGAAGCAGTACATAGCGTCTCGGCTGAAGCCCAGAGAGCTAATTATTCGGAAATTTAAATTTCGAGAGAAAGAAATATATCATTGTAGGTTATAATTACAAATTCTTTTTTTTTTAAACGTATTTTGGATTATAGTTTATTTTGATCTTTTTAATTCTTTTATTTTACCAACTTGAAACAATGAAAATTTTTGATAATTGAATAATCAATATTGAAAATTAAAATATTGATAAAACATTTTAAAATTACAAAGTTCAAAGAAACTTAAATACAAAGTTAAATAAAAATAATAAGAACCCTACATTACTCCCCCTTCAAGAAAATTTAACATTAAATGAATTGAACGTAACTCTATTTTATGTAAATTCTTGGTGTTGTTTGTGTCTGTTGTTTCAATTATTGCAGGTTTTAATCTATCAATAGGAATAGTTTTAATATTATTATCTATTTCAAGTTTAAAACATTTTTGGTCTTTTTCCACAATTTTGTAAGGTCCTTCATATGATTGTTGTAATGAATGTTTATTAATGACTCGAACAAATGCAAATTTACAAGTTTGAAGATCTTTTGGAACGTAAATTCCAGTATCAGAATCTTTATGATTTAAATTTGATCTAACATTTCGAAATTACGTGAACAAATTACTTAAAATTTCAGTTGATGAGAAATTTTTAGCTGATGGCACAACAAGTTCCCCGGCAAACGTAAATTCTGACCGAAAACCATTTCCGCTGGTGTAGCCGAAATATCTTCTTTGTAAATAGATCGCAAACCAAGTAATATGACAGGTCAGGGCCGTAGAGAGAAAATCCGGACCCGGGACTAAACACTTTACGGGCCACCTATAAAAAATCCACTAATACATTTGACTAACTTGAATTAATGACGTCTCATTCATGAATCATTATTGATGAATTACATCAAACAAATTTTTTGCCCCATCAACTAAATGATTTTTAGACTAAGAGCTGACAATAAAATTAACACAAAATATTTCCTATTTATACTATTTTATTGTAACGTAGAAATAAAATTCTCGTTTAACAGCCACATATTGTTTCAAATAAATTTTTCTAGTTTTTGGTAATATTTTAATACATTTCTGATAAATTTAATGATGATTATAAATTTTAATTATTCAATATAGAAACCTCGGTTATCAAAGAGTGGCCTTACTTTCTTTTTTCGCTGCAAAATTTTTATAATAATATCAAAATTTAACTGTCTTTCCAAAACGGATTGAACACAAAGCGTGACAAGTCCTGAAACTCGTTCTTGAGATGAACACGATCTATGAAAGTTTTTGATTCTTGAAAGGACGCTGAAGGAACGGTGGCAGGTATAGTGCAAAAGATACGTAAAGCAACACAAATGTTGGGGAAAATCGTATACAGATTTTGAACATATGTAGATGGCATTTAGCGATTCCAATGGTGACAGACCATTATCAAAATTTGCTTCGTAAATGTGTTTCAAGTGAATTATTTCATATTCTAAGCTTTGAGAAATATTCGACTTGTATTTTTCAACAAATTTTGCTGCGCTCACCCGAACCGTAGTTTCATCCATGTCTTCAAATTGCCACACAAAGGAAAACGTCTCGCTCAAAACGTTCAGTAATGCCAGTGATTACCGAATCAACGGTCACCAGGAGTGTATTGTTTTTAAAATCAGACTCTGAATCATCCGTAATTAACTCATTTAAATAATCTTTAGAACGTCTTTTGGGTTTTCTCTTTCGAGTGTCCGGAAACTTTGGCGAGATGTTCAATCGAATAGCAACTGTTTTGCAGTCGTTTAAAATTGTTTCCCATTGATTTCTGATCAACTTCAAATCAGCTAATAAGGTATCTAAACGTCAGACCTCATCATCTATGGTGGCGTCTCTAGCTCGGAGGACCACGTTGCTTTCATTAATGGTAGTCAGTATTTTCAACCAAATTGAGGACAGCAAGATACATTCGAATTTGTTGATGTACTTGAGAATGCCGGTAACATCGCCGTATGCTTGCGCAGTCAAATTTGGCTTTTGGCTGAAAGACTGAAGAGAGCTCGGTGCATTTTTTTTGAGGATATCCTATCGTTATGGGGTGCTTCTGAAAATAATAAAACATTTTTGTACAACTCCGAAGAAAGTAATTGCACCCGTACAACATTATGCAGCATCAACACCACATAAATTGAGACTGTGGGTTGCACAAGGCGAGTAATCAACATTCGAGTTTTTGTCGAGAATGTGACGTAGGGCTCCGTTGTAAGCTCCTTTCATATTGGCGCCGTTATCGTACCCTTGTGCACGACAATCTTAAACCAAGTATGGCAAATTAGATCAGCGATTTTCTGACCAGTTTTTTGGTTACAATTTACGAAAGCCAAACACCGTTCTTGAATTGTGAAATTTGTTGCTTTCGAATTGAAATGGAGTTAGCCCAAAATGAACGTAGCCAAAGTGATTAGCATCAGGTATAGCATCAACGATAATGGCAAAATACTTGGCTTTCTTGCCTTGATCTAATATAGTTTCCATCACGTGCTTTGCACAAATTTCTATAAACCCGTTCTGAATATCTGGGGAAAGATAGTGAACTCCAAATGATCTCTAAGTATCGGATCATATTGGCTTATGATATCTTAAATGCCCAAAAAATTTCCATCGTTTCGTTCACCAAGATATATACTTTCGCCTTTGAAAGCTAGGCCTCTTTCACCCAAAAATAAAATATTATCCAAAATTCTATATAAAATTTATTTCCACTTTTGAGTTTCAGTGATTAGCTGTTCATTGATAAGTGTATCAATTGTAGCCTCCTTTTGAATTAGATTTTGTAAAGATTGCCATTGAATATAATATTTAATGTAATCTTGAGTATTTTCGTGTGATGGCAGTTAATCGTATAGCTTCTTCCATTCCTGGAATTTCGAATATCCGCCAGGACAACAAATTTTAGGTCGATTTAAAGTATTGGTGCTTAACAGACGACATGGTAGGCAAAAAAAGCAGTGCTACTGGCCCTCCACACTAACCACCCACGCTCCACTTTCTCTCCATTTGGCAAGATTCTGTTTAACAACGAGGTAGGAAATGACTCGTCATGACAATCACGTGGAAAAAAAACAGGACACTTTTGATGACCTCGACGAATTCTTTCGTTTACTTCTTCAGATCGCAAAAACTCAATATTCACGGTACCGATATCGAAGTCTTTTAAATAATCTGGACTTTGATACAGAGTTGGTGGTATTGTTGGAAGACTTTTTGAAGATGAACCTTCATCAGTGTCACCACGAAAACTTCACGATTTCGAATCCATGTAAACATACATTTTTGTTTTATATTTTCATTGTCTCCTCAGACCCAGACAAAAAATCATTATCAATATTCGTTGCTTTTGAAATTCGGCTTAAAATTTGCACATTGCACAATTAAAGACTCTCCTGAATTAAAAAAAATTTCTTAATACCTCTAAGTCGCGGCTCCCCTGAGAAACATATTTTTATTTGATGGTTTTATTGTCTCCTCAGGCCCAGGCAAAAAATCATTATAAATATTCGTCGCTTTTGAAATTCGGCTTAAAATTTGCACATGGAACAACTAAAGACTCTCCTGAATTAAAAAAATGTCTTAGTACCTTTAAATCGCGGGCCCCCTGAGAAAGCCCGGGCCCCGGGGGAAATCCCTCATTTCGTTTCTCCTGAAATTTCGTACCAAATATTAAAATTTAAAATGGGAATACTAATTAGTTTTAAATTTAGATATTGAGAATCAGATACAAGTTGATTTAAGTCATCATCTTTTTGTTGTTTGGTTTGTAAAATTTTAAAATTCAGTTCTGTATTCTATATTGCATTAACCTCAAAAGCTCTAGATATCGTATCTGCTACAACATTGGATTCTTCTTTAATGTATTTTATGTCATCAGTAAATTGTGCTATAAATTCCAAGTATCTCGTTTGTCTAGGACTTCGTTCTGTTTTTGAATTTAAAGCAGTAGTCAAAGGTTTATGGTCGGTATAAACTGTAAATTGTCGTCCTTCCAAAAGAAATCTAAAATGTTTTATATTTAAGTAAATCGCCAATAGCTCCCTATCAAAAGCACTATATTTAATTTCAGTTGGAGAAAGTTTTTTAGAAAAGAATGCAATGGGCTCAATTTTATTATTGCAATTTTTTTGTATAACGCCCCAATTGCTGTGTTAGATGCATCTACTGTTAAAGATAATTTAGCATCTTTGTTAAAATGATTTAACAATATCATAGATGCAAATTTATCTTTAATGCATTCAAAAGCTTCATTCGTATTCTCGTCCCATACCAAACTTTTGTCACGTTTCTTCCTTACTTTGTTAATTAGATCATAATTTTTTTTTAAATTCTGCTAGTTTTGGAATGCATTTATGATAATAATTTTCTGTGCCTGCTTAACGATTTTGGACGTCTGAAATTGCGAATAGCTGATACCTTTTCATCGGAAGGTCGAATACCTGTTCCAGAAATGTTATGTCCTAAAAAATCTATATTTGTTGCACCAAAAGTACATTTACTCGGTTTAATGTTTAAACCGTACTCTGTAAGGCGTTGAAAAAGGATACGTAAATCTTTTAAATGTTGTTCTTCGTCTTTACTTGCAATAAGTAAGTCGTCGATGTAAGCATATACAAAATCTAAGTCACCTACTATCTCATTTATGAATCTTTGAAAGGTTTGTGCAGAATTTCCAAGTCCGAAAGGCATTCTCATGAATTCAAACATACCGAAAGGAGTTGTAATAGCAGTTTTATAAATATCTTCTTCAGCCATAGGAATTTGGTGATATGCCCTAACTAAATCTAGTTTTGAAAATATATTTGTATTATGAAGGTTCATATTAAAATCCTGAATTTAAGGTGAGGGATAACGATCGGAAACAATTACAGTATTCAATCTTCTAAAATCACCACATGGACGCCAATCATTCAACTCTTTTTTAGGTACATGTTGAAGTGGTGATGCTACTGAAGAATTTGAAGGCCGACAAATGCCTGTTTTGACTAAGAAATCAAACTCTGTTTTCGCGAATTTGTATTTTACCGGATCTAAGCGCCTGGGCTTAGAAAATGGAAGACTACCTTCTGTTACAAGTCGATGTCCTGTTGTATGTTTAACAGGTTTAGTATAATCTGGCTCTGAAATAAGTGACGGAAACTCTTTTAATAATTTTGTAAATTTATTGTCAACCACAAATAATTAAGGTAAAGGAATATCAAAAAAGTAGGATACTGTATTAACTGAGAGATTGGTTAACGGATCTACTAAACGTTTATGTTTAATGTCTATAAGAAGACCATATTTACAAAGAAAATCAGCGCCAATTATTGGTTTGGCTATATCCGCAATCAAAAATGTGAAGGGAAATTCACGTCTTAAACCTAAATTTACATTTAAAAGCCTTTTCCCGCAAGTGGCAATTGTTGAGCCATTAGCTGCAGTGAGAATTATGTCTGAACGTTTCGTATGAGGAAATTTAGACGCGTGTAATTCCGAAATTTCTGCTCCACTATCAATTAAAAAATTTGTTTGTTTTCTCTATCAAAAATAAATAAGCGACGCGTCGAAAATTCTAAATTTCCGTTGTTCGTCGCTACAACAACGGAAGAATTTAGTTTGTTGAATCTTTGTTTTTGTTATACGAACAAGGTTGTTCACACTCCCTGGCATTACTTCCAAATTTGTAGTGGAATCTACACAACCAATTTTGATTATTTCGTGAATCCGATCTATGCCTAAATGCATTCCTAAATTTGTATCTCGAATTGGACCGCGATCTAGCTTGATTTCTATAAATTTGAGTTTTGACTTCAGATAACTCTAAAGAGAGTTTCAAGCTGTGAAGTTGTGTTTTGATTTCTACTGTGCCTTATTTTGTCTTAAATCAATAAATTTGTTCGTTTAAATAATTATTGTGCTAAAAATAAGTATAAACACATTGTGTACTGCATTGGCAATTTTAAAGTTCTGCTTTTCTTTACTAAAACAAATTGTATCTTAAAAATAATTGATAAAGTGTGTATATCCATACATACATACATATTTGCCGAGTCACTTTGCATATTTGTTGTTGCATTTGATTGGCATTTATATATTTTCAGTTTTCAATTGTTATTTGCTCGTGCACATTTACTTCATTTTCTTTTCACGTTTTGTTAAGCGTCAGTTAATAGCGATCTTAAACTGCTCATACAGTGATCTTCAAACTGCTCAAACAGTGATTTTCTTACTGTGATCTCCAAACTATTTTCACTGCCTCCGTCTGTTTAATCAATTTTACTTTAACTTATAATGTCTTGCAATTTTGTTAACTGCCAATTGAAAGGTGATACCGAGCGTTTCGTGTCGTGCTGGCTTTGTGATGAGCGTGCTCATATGAAGTGCGCTAGTTTGACAGCAAGGGTGTGTGATGCGAACAACGATAACAAGGGTGTGCGTTGGTCGTGCTTGAAATGCAGATCCACGGAAGTGGATCTTTTTAAGCTTTTCAAACATACCCGAAACGCATTCTCCGAAATCGGTAAGGAACTTTCTACATTAGGGGATAAATTCAAGTATTATGAAAACTTGTTTAAAACTTTCAAATGTATTACCGATTCAGCTGCTAATGCTAACAGCGACAGTCGTGACAGCAAACGAAAACGAACTGATGTCTCGGCTGGCGTATTGACCCTAGACCCCGTTCAAAACATCCAGAACCCAATCGTTCCTACACCTAGCACGATAGAATTAATAAACTTAGCATCTCCAAGTCCTCTTACAGTAGAGCCTTCAACATCAAAGGAACCTCCAACAAAACTAGCAGCTAGAAAAAATACTGAACCTGCAAACCGTTCTCAGGCGACTGAGCCTGGAACTAGGAAGTTGGTTGTAGTCCCTCCTAAAAAATCGATATTCGTGTCAAGATTTGAGAGGGATACTACTGAGGAGGATCTGAAATCGTATATCTTCTCAAAAAGGAAAACCCATGACGTAACAATTCGGAAATTTAATTTTAGTTATGAAAGAAACGTATCTTCCTTTAGATTAGATGTACCTATTGACCATTTTGACACTATCTTGAGTAACGATTTTTGGCCCTCTGGGGCACTTGTGCGGGAATTTGAATATAGGCGGAATAAGAGTGTTCCAAACTTAGCAAAGATCCCTGTTAATAACACTGAGTCAAAAAACTGAACGAAAAATCTGCTTTAGATATACTTTACCAAAATGTTAGAGGCTTAGACACCAAGTTAACAGAACTGTTTTTAAAATCATTTAACTCAAGCTACGAAACCTGGCTGAAACCTCATGTTTTTAACTCAGAGATCCTCTGTAATGACTACCAGATCGAAATGACCGCCTGAGCAGGGTTGGAGGTGAGGTTCTGCTTGCTGTACACTCTTCAATACCATCTGAAGAGATTTGCGTAACCGCCACCGATACAACTGAGTTCTTGTGCATACGCACACAACTAGCAAATATCCACATTTATTTGGCCATCTGTTATATCCCGCCATCTTTTGAACTGTCCGTTTATATGCATCACATTTCCTTGCTAAGAACTGTTAATTCGATGCCAAAGCCTTCCGATTCCATTATTGTCTTGGGTGACTTCAATATGCCACACATATCATGGTGCATCTCTGACTTTAATATCGTACCAGTTTCGTCAAAGTCTTCCAACAATGAATTTCTAGACGGAATGTCTGAGCTGTGCCTTCAACAAATCAACATCCAATCGAATAAATTCGGAAGAGTGTTAGATTTAGCCTTTGTGGATGATGAATCTAAATATTCCATTAGTCGATGTGAACCCATTATTGAACCTGAAGATGCTTACCACCCTTCCCTCAAAATAGTTTACGAAGTTGTAAATTATGCTTGTAACAGCGGAAATAGACGATACAACTCCAGTTATCGCTTCGACTTTGCGAAGGCCAATTTTAAAAAAATTAATCGTGATCTATCTCGAATAGTGTGGCCAATATTTAATGCTGATGTGGAGCAAAGCGTTTCTCACTTTTACAATACCATTTACTGTCTTTTTGAAAAATACGTACCTAAGCGGATTTGTGTACATTCCGATACAAGCCAAGTATGGTTCACTAAAGAGCTGAAAATTTTAAAGAATAAAAAGTCTCGATCTTTCAAGTTGTTCAAAAAGACGGGTTTACATAACCATTACTTACAGTACTCGATTCTACGCTGCAAGTATTTTCAATTGAACAAAAAGTTTTACAAAGCTTATCTTTGTAAAATGAAAAGAAATACAACTTGCAACCCGAAGGCATTTTACGGATACGTAAACTCTAAACGCAGGGTGAAAGGGTTTCCATCATCCATGAAATTCCAAGATAATATTTCCAGCGATGATCAAGAGATCGCCGACTTCTTTGCGGAATTTTTCAAATCAAATTACTCTATTGAGACCAACGTTTCACCTAATGAATACCCATACCATATTGATTCATGTTATTCAATCAGAGCTCCATTTATATCTTCAGAAGATGTATTATCTTATTTAAAAACTTTAAAAGTATCATATCATACGGCCCCGACAGGATCCCGACACACTTTCTTAAAAAATGTGCTGCAAACATCTATCAGCCGCTAACAGATTTATTTAATTTATCTTTAATTTATGGCGTTTTCCCAACAATATGGAAGGAATCTTTTCTTATTCCGCTTCATAAAAATGGAAGCAGGTATTCAATAGAAAACTACCGGGGCATAGCAAAGTTATCCGCTATCCCAAAGTTATTTGAGGCTATTGTTACCTACCACCTAACATTCTCTATTTCCCCCATAATTGCAAGCTCTTAGAATGGGTTCTGCAAGGGCAAATCACCTATCACCAATTTACTAGAATTTACCACCCACGTTTCTAATGGATTTAGAAAAGGCCTTCACACTGATGTAATTTACACCGATTTCAGTAAAGCTTTCGAAAAAGTATCACACCCATTACTTATTCATAAGCTCAGTCAACTCGGTTTTCAACCCCGTCTTATATGTTAGATTTCTTCGTATCTTGGTTATCGTACGCAAAAAGTAATCTTTAAAAATACATTTTCTGGGTTCATCAATGTTTCTTCTGGTGTTCCTCAGGGCAGCCATCTTGGTCCGATTCTGTTCTTGTTGTTCATAAACGATATATCTGGTACAATTAAATACTCAAAAATCTTGATGTACGCAGACGATGTAAAACTTTTCAAATCATGTGCCTCGGTTGAGGAACATTCCTTGCTTCAAATGGATTTAAATCACTTGGTTACCTGGTGCAATGTAAATTATATGCCGCTCAATCTCAAAAAATGTAAATTCATGTGTTTTTCTCGGAGAGTTTCGCCACCAGCTTCATATACAATTAACAACTATAGTCTAGAAACTGTAAATAATTTTATTGACTTGGGAGTCATGATGGATTCCAAACTTAGTTTCAATCTTCATATTAATGCTACAGTGAATAAAGGCAAAGGTGTTTTTGCATTTGTTAAACGGTGGTAAAAGGAATTTAATGACCCTTACATAACTAAAGCACTTTTTACAACATTAGTTAGGCCAATATTAGAATACGGCTCGATAATTTGGAATCCGCGTTATCAAGTCCATGCAGACAGTCTCGAATCAATACAAAAACAATTTTTACTATTTGCCTTAAGAAATTTCCAATGGGACTCTTTAACTAATCTTCCACCTTATACTAATCGATTAAAGCTTATCAATCTTCCAACTCTTGCTAGTCGAAGGGAAATGCTTGGTGTAATATTTATGACAAAACTTTTAAATGGATCAATTTCGAGCCCATTCCTTCTGAATGAAGTGAACTTTTGCGTTCCCTCTCGGACATCGAGACACTTCAAACCTCTTCTGCTGAAACAATGTAGAACGAATTTCGAACAAAATGAACCTTTTCGGCGTTTATGCCAAGATCATAACTCTCACTCAAACACATTTGATAGCTCGGACTCCCTTTTTTCTATAAAAAAGATTGTTCTCACCTCTCTAAATTAATGTATAATACGTTTGCTTCTGTTCTCTTTAAGTATTACGCTTGGCTGATGAAATTTCTTCTGTAGATGGGCAGTCTCAGATCTTGACGCTTGACAAACCGCTGCCCATCAAAGACTCGGCAAAATAAAAAAAAAAAAAGTTATTATATATATATATAAATCGATCGCGTGAACAGGATTAGCCTGGTTTCATTGGGCCACTTGAGGGCAGCGCGCTGCCACAACGTCCATTAAAAAAAAAAAAAAAAAATTCTCACAAATCAAGGAGGTCGTTTTAACCAAGTTTTCAGCAACATAATTTTGTGCTTTTGTATCCGAAAAATTATTAACCGAAAATACTTCATTTTTTAATCACTTCCCAAATATTATCTGTAATCTTGTTAATTCGGTAATATTATTAGAACTCGAACTAGCCAAAATCATACTCAAATTTTTAGGAAGTTCACGCATCCAAATTTTCATTAAAATATTTTCACTAAAATTTGACCCGGCTAATATAATTAATGAACGATAAAATTCTGAGGGCTTACGATCACCCATCTCAGAATCGTTTAAAATTTTATCAATTTTCGCTAAGTGAGTGTCTTTCTATCAACACTTTTTTAAGTTCAGTAAAAGTGTTATTAATAGGAGGATTTTGGATAAAATCCAAAATAGTTATTATCACTTCCTGCGTAAGTGCTGTAATGATGTGTTCGTATTTAGTGTTTTCTTGTGTAATGTTTTTATTACTAAATTGTGTTTCGGCATGAATAAACCATGCTTTCGGACAATTAGTCCAAAATTGTGGAAGTTTCACTGAAACTGACAAAATTTCATTTTGAGTAACATTTGCATATGGATTTGTAATTTGTTCTTGAGAAGTGTCATTTGATAAATCTATCAAAGAGTCATTTAAATTGTTAGTAAATGTAGATGTTTGTGTATTATGTTGTGTTGAATGAAACATATTGAATTAAATGAAAAGAGAGTTCACTAACAAAACAGTAAACAATAATAATAATAATATATGTATATACTAGTATACATACACAAATACATATACAATAATATAACTGTTCACCAAAATACTTACTGTGAATATTCTTTTGATGTCTTAGCTGCTCAATCAGGGAACTAAAAAATAACAGCTGTGTTTATGCAATGGCTTTGTTGAGATTGAGTCTCTGAGGGATTGATCGATGCTTGTTTCACTATTTTTAAGCATTTGCATTTGACAAATGTGGATATAAATAAGATGATCCATATGCTGCGTCACATTGCTCACGAGTGTGATGTTGTTGTACACCTTTATTATATTCACTGGTTCTTACTGCTGACGTGGTACTTAAATTTTTAATCTGCGAGTTTGATTTAGCGCGCAGCACTTAATAATCGTTGACTTGAACGCGCCTTCGATGTTAGCGACTTATTGTATGAAAAGCTATTCACAGTTGGTTATTTTTTGTTTTTAATTTTTTGTGTTTTTTTTTTTTTTTTGCTTTGCATTGTACTGCGTTTACTACAGATTTTTTACTTTTGTTGATGACTTTTGTTGCAATTGGTAGATGGATATAAGATGATTCTAATTGAGCTCAATGAATGTGGCATAAATGAAAATACATATCCAGAACAATTTTTACCAATAAGCTTGAATGCATTCATGAAAAACTGATACTGCTACTCCTTGCCTCTATTAAACTGTATTATCTGCTAAGTCTTTTAATCACATAAATAGCGCAGACGCATCACGAATAAATGAAGATGTTAATTACAGTTTAACAATAAATGAAGTCTCCTTGTAAAAACACAGTTTTTAAATAACAGCCAACAGCAAAAGTTGATCGATGCTATTCCACATTGCTAATTCAATAGAACACTATTCAAATAATTATTAACTTCAACCACAAGGACGAAAAATTGATACTGCTGACAAATTCCAAGACAATAAACACCGACTTGAGGGCATCCACAACAACGGTAGGAATGCAGTTTTTGGAATTGTTGATAATATTGATTTATATTGTTATTGTAGATGTTGTTAAAATATGTTTTTTTCTTTCAAATGCTGTTTATATTTTGCACAACACTATTCCATATTTACTTTTTAAAGTTGTTCTGTTGCCTGGTTTTAGGTGCACTAATTAATTGCATTAATTTTTTTTAGCACAATTTTAGGTGTATAGGCGGGAAAGCCAGTTGTAGGTTATAATTAAAAATTCTTTTTTTTTTTTAAACGTATTTTGGATTATATTTTATTTTGATCTTTTTAATTCTTTTATTTTACTAACCTCAAACAATGCAAATTTTCGATAATTGAATAATCAATATTGAAAATTAAAATATTGATAAAACACTTTAAAATTACAAAGTTCAAAGTAACTAAAATACAAAGTTAAATAAAAATAATGAGAACCCTAAAATCATCTTTTAAAATTGATATCTCTTGGGAAAGTTTTGTAACGACATTCGGGAATTTTTTCGGGAACAACTTCGCAAAACTGTACGAATTCCTCAAAGTTCTGCTCCAGTTTCAAAAAACTAGTTTGTGACTTTAGCACTACCTTGTACTATGAAAATGTAAGAGGATTAAACACAAAACTTACTGACCTGTTCCTTAAGAACCACGACCTCGCCTACAAGGTGTTGGTTTTCACTGAAACCTGGCTTAAGCCGCACGTGTTCAGCTCTGAAATCTTGAGTAATAGTATCGAAGTTTTTAGAAATGATCGTCTGAACAAAGTTGGTGGAGGAGTTTTGATTGCTGTTGATGTCAGCTTTTCCGCTGAAGAAATTCTGATCCCTGAAGCCGATAAAATCGAATTTCTTTGTGTCCGAGTTAAACACTTATCCTGTTATACTTTGTAACGTAGCAAAATGCTACGTCACAATAACCCACTTATAAGCCCTAACATTAAATATGTACATACCCTAGCATTTAAATATACATACCCTACGATCGCCCCGCACAGCGAACAACCATCCGCACATAATATACCATTTAAATATACATAACCTACGATCGCCTTGCACAGCGGACAACCACCCGCACATAGTATGCCAAGTACCAACAGCGAACAACCAAACATACTCAGCACGTGTGGTACTGACTATCTGGCGTGCATTTTTCATTCGCTATCATAACGAGGAGTTATTGATGAGCTGAATTCTTAACCATTTTATACGCTAACAAGTATGAAATGGCAAACGCCACCACTCACTGCATACTTCACCTAGGTAAGTGAGGCTGAGGCCAAACTTCCAACGGTAGGTATCGAAGGGGCCCCAAGGTGAACGGGGAAGAATCCCAGCGAACCCATCGGGCTCATGGATCTCCCCCTCCCCCCTCACCTATGGAAAACCAACCTTTTCACAACGTCCCACGGGGTAGAAGGGGATACGCTCCCTTTCTACCTCGAAGGACGGATGGGCACGGGTAGGTCCCCCAAGGCGCGTCCAGGATAAGTCCTGGGCTCCACTTGAGGGACATGCCAGGCCCAATACATATTAATACGGGTGGCATTTGGCGCGGACAGTCCACCCAGGGTTGCCGAGGATCATCTCGCTCCCCCGCTCCCTGGGTGAGGTGCCGAGCCATATGCCATACGGTGGACCTTACCCCACCCCTCACGGTCGTTATGATTCTTGTCCGAGGCTCCCTGAGAGGAGTACTGGGTCTACCCAGCAACAAATGGGGGATGGCATGAGGCGCGGACAGTCCACTCAGGGTGGCCGAGGAGCATCTCACTCCCCCGCCTCCTAATTAGGGTGCCGAGCCGAATGCAATGGTGGACTCCACTACGCCGTTCATGGTCGCTAGGACTCTCGTCCGAGGCTCCCTGAGAGGGGCACTGAATCTACCCAGCACCCATGTATACAAATACACCTATACGTTGGGTAGTACTAATAGAAACTTTATACTTCACCTAGGTGAAACTGCGCCCTTCTTGCCCGCCGCCGTCAATCATTAGCCGTAGGAGCACCACCGTAATCCGCCTGAACCTACCGAGTAAACTTTCACTGGGGGTAAGTTACTATTTGAAGATCATCACCACCGTTCTCTGAGAACCGCGACCCGTACCGTCATTTTCGAGACCCGCTTCCGCCGCTCCTGCGCTAACATCCGTGGCACTTCCCTCTCTATCTCTCTCTCTCTCTCTCTCTCTGGGATCAAAGGCTGCCGGCATCGAAAGGCAAAAGCCGAATCGTGTGTGTGGGCGTGTTCGGAACAAAACAACAACTACTTGTGTTATTAATTGGAAAAGGTTAGTGGGGCCTTCGCTTGACCCTGGAGCGGCTGAGCTTACCTCAGCCTTCGCCAAAACCCACCTCACAAATGGCGCCCGAGCAGGGACCCATCTCCGGAGAGCAAAGTGTAAAAGCAACAACAAGCACCAGCCCGCCGGGAGATGGGCCACCGAACACGCAACCACAATCAGAGGATAACACCAACTTATTGAATACCGACAGCTTGAACTGGATATATTCGCTGAAGAAAGAGAGACTCATCGAGGAGTGCAAGAGATACCGGATATTCGGTGACGGCAGCACTGTCGCTGAGCTACGCATAGCGCTCAGTGCCTACGTCAAGGCAAAACGAAATCGCAAGTCAACTGAAAATCGACTGAGAGAGGTTGAAGATGAAATTAAGGCAGAAGAGAATAGCCAAATTAAAACCCCTCTCGACCAAACACCCTCCATCCATGTGACCACACCGTCTGCAGTTACAAAGGCCAACCAACGACCGTCACCACCCCGTACCGAGTTAACCGACGCCGGAGTAATGAACACGGTTCTCCGATGGGACGTCCATTTCACGGGTGGAGAAACGCTTTATGACTTTTTGGAGATAATTGAGGAGCTGGCCGAGTGCTATAGCATTCCCTTGGACAGATTGCTCCCAACGCTGCCAGAGACGTTGCGCGGCAAGGCATTGCAATGGTTCCGCGTACGCAAAGCCGAGATACTCTCGTGGGCACAGTTCCGCACAGCGGCCGAGCAATTCTTCCTACCCAGACGGCATCTACACCAACTAGAGGACGCCATACGGCAGAGGAGACAGCAGGGGCGGGAAAAGACTAAGGATTACATTCTCGCCATGCAAACCATGATCCGACAACATCCAAATATGTCACGAGAGAACCACCTATAACGCATTTACGACGGGCTGCGCGTCGAATACCGGTTATTCGCAAAGCGTAGCGAGTTCCGAACCATTGAAGAGCTGATGGAGCTCACCGACGAATTCGAGTTGCTACAATTAGAGGCCACCAGACAGAGCAGACAAACAGCGCATTCCTTATCACCGTTGACCGAAGGATATAGCCGAGAAGAATCCTGTTGGAGATGCAAGGAACGAGGACATATGCGCCACCAATGACAAAAGGCCCGAAGACTATTTTGCTCCAGATGTGGTCGGGACAACGTTCTGTCCAGAGATTTCAGGTGCGATAAGGCGAGCACCTTAACTCCCGACAGCCTACGGCACGGGAAAATACCACAATCAGCAGCCATCGACGAACAGCCGCCGAATGCAAAGATGGTTGGCGGTCACTACGTCAAGCTCACTATCGAAGGGCTAAACTTCCGAGCCTTGGTGGACACCGGCGCAACGCTCACCTACGTGGGTGACACTATACGCAAGCATCTGGAAGGCACGGTCCGCAACGTACAGCTTGCCGATAGGACGTGCGTTGTTAGCTCGTACACCTACCAAGTAACCATACTCTGTAACAATAAACCGACCCAAATGCGAGTGTCCACCCTGCCTAATTTGGCCGAATACATGATTCTAGGCATGGACTTTCTCAGGGAAAGGGGGCTCACCCTCACCTTAGATGGAAACTTATTACCGGCAGCCACGCGAACCCAGAACACCATAATTGCAAAACTAAGTACCGTGACAGAAGGAAAGCATTTAAGAGCAACTCAAAACGCCGAACTCGCAGTTTTTTTAAACCACCACCAACGGATATTCGGGGGAATAACTGGTCCCAGCAGGGCAGCAGAACATGTAATCTCGCTGAAACATGATCGCCCGTTAAAACAGCGATATTACCCACGGAACTCAGCGATGCAACAGGTAAAAAATGCTGAAGTCGACGAACATCGAATAACCCACAAATTCACACCCGCATACGCCCCCCATAAAAACCCGACCGAAAGAGCTAACAGGGTAATCAAGACCATGATAGCGCAGCGCTCAAAATCCGATCACCGCACTTGGGACAGGGAAATCCCGCAAATCGCTTTCGCTATGAACATAGCACATCACGAAGCAACCCAAGTATCGGCTGCTGAAATCAACTTTGGAAGAAACATAGCGACAGCCCAGCAAATACGCACCGAAGGCGCCGTCCCCGAAGAATCACCGACCGTATCCCCAACAATAACCGACCTATGGGAAGAAATCAGAAAGAATTTGGCTAAAGCAGCCAAGACACAGAAAAAATACTACGATCTGCTCCGTAGACCCTGGAAACCACAGGTTGGGGAAAAGGTGATGAAACGAGAGCATCCGCTCTCCTCCGCGGCCACTCAATTTACACAAAAACTAGCACCAAAATTCTCCGGACCCTATGTGGTAGAAAAATACATATCATCCAATACCGTCCAGCTGAAACACACCGAAGAGCACCACAAACGAACACCGCATACACATCTACAGGACTTAAAACCGTACGCTGACGAACGCTCACTCACTACCGAACAGTAGTCTCTCCACCTAACACAACACGTATATAACTCTGCTCATTTCATTACAGAATACGATGCGTCAACCAGCCCCACCGGATTCGCCACAAAAAGTGAAAGAATGGGTACCGCCCTTCGAGGCAAGGCCATGGCCCCCCAACAAAGCGATAATACAGCGGGTACAAATATTTCACGGGCTCTCGCTTTATCCCAACTCGATGGATACCATACACCCACTGCTAAGCATAAGCGAGTGCACAGACGACGCAGCAAACGGTAAAAAGGAAGAAGGAAAAACAGCTCAGCCCACCGAAACAAGAAAAAACGAGGAGAGCACCAGCAAGGCACCAAGCAAATTGAGCAAAGAAGAAGCAGAGAAAATCTTCAATAAAATACAATGCGTGAAACGACTGGGGAAAAATACACCCCGATGGCACTTCCGATATGGAAAGCAACATGTGTACTGCACACAGATGGACGCAGACCACGCGTTAGTAAAAATTGCGGGTAGAAGAAAATAATGCGATTCAAGGAGTGACCTGGGCATCTCCTTATCTATATATATATATATATTTTCTTTTTAAGTAAGATTTCTTTTTTTGGAAAAAAAAACAAACAAAATTTATAATATACCTGTATACGAATTTTTTTTATATATACAATACAAAAAAAAAAAACACACTAATGGAAAAAGATTTTTTTTTCTTGATTATATAAGTTGGGAAAAGAATATACATATAATACTGCTGTAATACGCATGTTTTTTCTACATACATGTAAAAATGTTCAACTTTATACGAATTTTTTTTTTATATTTACAATACAATGTACAATATTTTTTTACTTACGCTGAATTCTTGTATCCAGACTACAAATAATTTCTATTAAACTGTAAGAGATTTTTTTTTACACAAACAAAAAAAAAATATAAAATACCATGTACAATTCTTTCTTTCACTGTGAACTATCGTATATAATTGTATAATTTAGAAAAAAAATATAATAATATATTTAAAGAAGTACATAAACACAAAAAAAAAAAATATATATATATACCAGACAACAAACACACACACGTACGTCGGCCGAGCCACCCCGGGACCACTTGGTCCAAGGTAGTGCAGACCTTAGGGTCACAAACTCTCGAATGCCGAATACTCTCTTCCCTGAAGTGGGAGGGGGACTGTAACGTAGCAAAATGCTACGTCACAATAACCCACTCACAAGCCCTAACATTAAATATGTATATACCCTAGCATTTAAATATACATACCCTACGAAGTGAAGTGAAGTGAACGCGAAAATTTTGCTCAGCAAAAAAGCCCAAATAAAAGTGGTAAACACGCGAGGAAAAAAATTCCTTTGTATACAGCCCGGTAAAAGACCAAACCTGCGCTGGTAAGCGAATCGATTTACATTTTAAAAATCTTATATTTTCCTATATAACACAAAGAAAAGAGCGCGAAACTGTGACCCACATAATCAGCTGTGTGTGGTGGGTTTAGCGAGCCTTCTCTTCTCTTTGTATCCAATCCTTCACCCCACAAGCGAGACGAAGATATATGCGTAGAAGCTTGCATCAAAATCGATGCAAGCTTTTGACTTCGCGAAGCTTCTCACCACAAGCTTTTCAAATAAGCTCTTTTAAATTAAACAAAGCCTCTAGCTATAGGGTAAATGAGGCATATATAACATACCATAATATGATAAACACCTAATATTACCTAAAAAAAAAAAAAAAAAATTTAAGTAAATTAATAAAATAAAATAAAATAAAATAAAGTCAAATCAACTAAAATTCGGTAAAATAAAGCGGAAAAAAATAATAATAAGTAAATAAATAAAGAAACAAATAACCAAAAATATAACTAAATAAATTAAAATCATAAATATAATGGAAAATAAGTACAAATATAACATAATAATAATATAACTGAAAAGAATAAGAAGGGCAATATGAGAACACCACCAATTGTCCCTGTTGAAATAAACGAAGACAGCAGTATGAACCCATTCGCCAGGAGGGCAAGACTTGCGCAGTCGCCTCCGCGTTCCGCTCCACCTATTAGTGCTTCTTCGCAGAGACTGAGCGAATCAGAGCCAGTGGCGGAGGGCGGATCAGACGACGAAAATGCTTTCCAGTGCCTCGGAAAGCTCATTAAGGAGATGAAGGAGTTTGTAGGAAGTGGAAAACGCACCATTAACCAAAACCTTCGGGATTTGGTCAAGGCTATTGCGATCTCCTACGAGCAAGCCACGGATGCGCTCAAGAAGACGAGTAATTCTTGCTGGGAAGTGAAGCAGTCACAGACTACCCCATCTCTGGCACAAAGCGTGCAACAGAAGTCTACAAAACGTGGCCGTGAGTGCGCATCCGGGGGTACGCCATCGCCGCAGGTGCGACCAAAGAAGAAGAAGAACGCGCAAAAGACCTCAGAAGTCGTGAACGCACCAACGAAGGAAGTAACAGAGTTAGTGAAAGAAGCAGAAAAGAGAGGAGCTTGGGCGACGGTTAAAAAGCAAAAGCGCCCGAAGCAGAGACCAGCCCGCCCCGACGCAATCCTGATCAAAAGCTCAGGTGATTGCTCATACGCGGATATCCTTAAAGCGGTTAAAAATGAAGAGTCACTGAGAGAAATGAACACAATGGTTCGTAAGATCCGCAAGACTGCTAAAGGAGAACTCCTCTTCCAACTCAGTAGGCAGTCGGACAATGACACTGCAAAACTTGAAGCAGCTGTAGGACAAGCTCTCTCAGGGAAAGCCGATGTCAAGTCCCTCAAGGAGGAGTCTCTGTGCGAAATACGCGATATAGACGAAGTAACGACGGTTGAAGAGGTCTGCCAGGCGCTGAACACACAGCTTGCAGGTTTCAATGCTAAGCCGTCTTGTGTGCGATCCTTGCGCAAAGCGTACGGCGGTACGCAGACTGCGACTATGTCTTTACCCACCGAGTTAGTTCGGGAACTTACGAGAAGTGGTAAAGTCCGAATCGGATGGGTCATATGCCGAGTCCGAGCAAAAGTTCAGCCGAAACGATGCTTTAACTGTCTCGAGTTCGGACACATAGCAAGAAACTGCGGCACCGAATCCAATCTCAAAGGCGTTTGCTTTAAGTGCGGGGGCCAAGGGCACGAGGCGAAATCATGCACTAACGCGCTTAAGTGCTTATTGTGCGCTAGAAGAGGGCTCAGCTGCACAGACCATCACACTGGTGGCTATAAGTGCCCAGTATATAAAGAAGCGGTCCAGAAACAAAGACCTTTATGAGATTATTGCAACTTAATCTTAACCATTGTGAAGCAGCCCAGGACCTTCTGGCACAAACAGTTTTGGAGTTGAAGATTGACTTAGCACTTCTTAGTGAGCCCTACAGAGCGAAGACTGCGAATTGGATACAAGACGAATTGAGCAAGACTGCTATTTGGTCCTGCAGACATAATCCCTTATATGCGGAATTAATACTTAAGGAACGAGGATTCGTATGCGGTAAGATTGATGGCATTTACGTTTACAGTTGCTATATACCACCTAGTACGCCGCTGGACGCGTTCGAAGAAATCGTCGGGAAAATAGCCATGGATGCGACTTTGCGGGAGCGTTTCGTCATCGCGGGAGACTTTAATGCATGGGCTATAGAGTGGGGCTCACAGAGAACATCTCCCAAAGGGAGGGCTCTGCTCGAAGCATTTGCATGCCTTGATGTAGCGCTCCTTAACGTGGGTGGGAAAAACACCTTCTTAAGAAATGGGTTCGGCTCCGTAATCGACATAACGTTTGTCAGCGCCAATCTCTACAGGTTGGCTGAGTGGAAAATCAGTGATTGCTATACCCAAAGCGATCACTCAGCGATTGTGGTGGGCATCAACCTCGAGGGGGGAGGGCCCACTATACAGCCACCCCTAAAAAACAGAGGTTGGAATATCAATACTTTCGACCCCGACATATTCAAGCTAATGTTGACAACAGTCGAATATAGAGGCAGTGCTAACGACATGGCGAATAAATTAATGGCGGTTATTAGAGCAGCATGCGATGCGTGAATGGCTAGAAAGACCAAGCGCAAACAACATTGTTCCACATTTTGGTGGAACGAGCGCATACACTCCCTAAGGAGAGAGTGTATTCAGGCTAGGAGGCGCTATCAACGAGCCAGAGGGAGACCGGAATTTCTAGAGTGCAGAGCTACCTACAAAAGAGCGCGACTCGCACTTAAGAGAGCAATAAAAGATAGTAAGCGCGAATGCTTTCTCAAGCTTTGCGATGACGTCGAGAATGACCCTTGGGGCACAGCTTATAAATTGGTTTTTAAGAAATTGAAACACAAAGGAGAGGCGATGCCAACATGCCCCTCTTTTCTCAGAAACGTGGTAGATACTTTATTTCCCACGCAAAGGGAGCTAGTGTCTCCCACATCAGTCGCCGTACTGTACTCATTTGACGAGGTTACCGTCGTCGAGGTCCTTCAAGCGGTGAATAGACTGCAAGACTGCAAGTCTCCTGGCCCAGACGGGGTACCAAACAGAGCACTCAAACTAGCTCTCACTTATAACACGCCAACATTTGCGGAACTATTTAATGCATGCTTGGCTGAGGGGACATATCCTACAATATGGAAACGACAAAAGCTGGTCCTGCTGCCAAAGTTTGGTAAAAATACGGCGGAACCATCTAGCTACAGGCCCATTTGCCTGCTCGACTCCGCCGGTAAGGTTCTTGAGCGAGTCCTCTATAATCGACTCGAAAAAGAAATTGAAGATGTGGGTGGTATTTCCGATAACCAGTTTGGGTTTAGGAAAGGAAGATCCACCATCCAAGCTGTGAACATGGCGAAGGAAGTGGCCCAAGAAGCCATAAGTGGCACCCGATGGCTCGAAGGCTCTAAGGAATATTGCCTCATCGTTACTTTAGATGTAAAAAATGCCTTCAACACTGCCAATTGGGCAAAAATTCTAGACACGCTGGAGCAGATAGGCATATCCCTTTACCTGCGTAGGATCATACGCAGCTACTTTGAAGGTAGAGTGCTGGAATATGAAACGGCTGCTGGAGTAGAAAAGCTTCACGTCACAGGCGGTGTTCCTCAAGGCTCCGTGCTCGGTCCACTGCTTTGGAATATTATGTACGACGGAGTATTTCGACTCAAGGTACCCAATGGGGTGAAAATTATCGGCTTCGCGGACGATATCGCATTGGTAATCACCGCCAAGCACCTAGGCGAAATATGCGCCAAATCTAATACAAGCATAGCGATGGTTCAATCGTGGCTTACGAAAAATGGACTGCAGCTGGCGGAACAAAAAACAGAGGCTGTACTCATATCAAGTAGGAAAAGGGTGGAGCAGGTCACTATAAGAATCGGCCGCCATGACATCGACACGCTGCCTGCAATAAAATACTTGGGAGTTGTGATAGACAGGAGGTTGTCATTCAAATCCCACTTAGAGTATGCCAATGGAAAGGTAGCAAAAACCGTAGCAGCATTATCTAGGATAATGATAAATGCAAGAGGACCAAAGCAACGACGGCGTCAAATTCTGGCTGGCGTTGTAAAAAGCCAAATACTTTACGGGGCTCCTGTTTGGCATCAGGCCACGGAGTATAAATCATACTTCCGCGGGGTAAAGTCGACTTACCGCCTGTGTGCACTACGCGTCTGTAGCGCCTTTAAAACTGTCTCTGACGACGCAGCACTAATCATCGCAGGAATGTGTCCTATAGACATATTAGCAAAAGAAGCAGCGACGATTTATCGGGATCAAAGCTTAAGTAACGGAGCACGAGAGCGAAGCGTGCAGAACTGGCAGCTCAGGTGGAATGCCTCAACAAATGGTCGTTGGACACACCGATGTATCCCAGATATTAATATATGGATATCTAGAAAGCACGGCGAGGTGGATTTCTACCTCACACAGTTTCTGAGTGGTCACGGATGCTTTAAGGAATATTTGCACCGATTCAATCACGAGACTAACAACATATGCGATCACTGCGGCGGCGATACAGTAGAAGATGTTTACCATGTATTTTTCGAGTGTCCTAGGTTCTATAGCTCGAGATGCAAACTGTGCAGAATATTTGGAGAGGATTACACTCCTGAAACAATTGTTGGATGCATGCTACAAAGCAAGGTAAAATGGTCAGCGGCGTGCGATGTAATAGCGGAAATAATGAAGAGTCTACGAAGTCTTGAAAGGCTACGACGCAGCAGCGAACATTGAACAGTCGAGTTGTGTGGGTGGATAACAAATTGCTAAGGTGGAGGGGATCGAGCTGAGCACGTATTGAATGCAAGGCCTCCGTACAATTAGCGGCGTCAGAATTATAACATAAGAAAATACCGTAATATATGTAGGTAAATGTAATAGCAAACCAGGCGACGGATTGGAGACAAGGCCTCTTCAACCGTTCGAATACTGCCCCAGGTGAAGGAATAAAGCACGGATTGGAGACACGGCCTCTTCAACCGTGCGACCAAAAGCAGTCAACATACACGCAACAACAAACCTACGGATTGGAGACAAGGCCTCTCCAACCGTAGAAACAACGAGTATGAGGGTAAACGTCTCACATGCAATCAGAGTTTATACTCGGATTGGAGAGAAGACCTCTCCAACCGGTGGAAGTACGAGGAAAGCCCCGTTACGTATTGTGGAAAAAAAAAAGAAATTTCTATTTATACATATATAATTTATTTACACATATATACATATGTAAAAAACAAAACCCTACAATACAAGTAGTCGAACGCACAAGCATGCCACAAGCACTATATGCACAGTGTTTAAGGTAGGCTTGCAAATATTCGTAGAAGTGGTATGCGTCAAGCACATTCAGGTAGTAAGCAGGGCGTGTCAGTCCCAGCGTTAACCATACCGCGGCACTATCTAAGTACAGCAACGTGACCCCGACAGACGTAGAGCTTAGTGCTCAACCTACCTCCCGACGGAATACTTGACGGTAGTACCGGGGGGTTAATGGTACTCAGACGGTAGGAGGTTTAGTGCGGTTAAAGTCCCACACTGACTATGAGGCTTTCGATGCTTCCTCCTCGTAAAACAAAAAAAAAAAAAAAAAAAACCCTACGATCGCCCTGCACAGCGAACAACCATCCGCACATAATATACCATGTAAATATACATACCCTACGATCGCCTTGCACAGCGAACAACCACCCGCACATAGTATGCCAAGTACCAACAGCGAACAACCAAACATACTCAGCACGTGTGGTACTGACTATCTGGCGTGCATTTTTCATTCGCTATCATAACGAGGAGTTATTGATGAGCTGAATTCTTAACCATTTTATACGCTAACAAGTATGAAATGGCAAACGCCACCACTCACTGCATACTTCACCTAGGTAAGTGAGGCTGATTCCAAACTTCCACTGGTAGGTATCAAAGGGGCCCCAAGGTGAACGGGGAAGACTCCCAGCGAACCCATCGGGCTCATGGACCCCCCCCCCCTCACCTATGGGAAGCCAACCTTTTCACAACGTCCCACAGGGTAGAAGGGGATACGCTCCCTTTCTACCTCGAAGGATGGATGAGCATGGGTAGTTCCCCCAAGGCGCGTCCAGGACCAGTCCTGGGCTCCACTTGAGGGACATGCCAGGCCCAATACATATTAATTCGGGTGGCATTTGTCGCGGACAGTCCACCCAGGGTTGCCGAGGATCATCTCGCTCCCCCGCTCCCTGGGTGAGGTGCCGAGCCATATGCAACGGTGGACCTTACCACACCCCTCACGGTCGCTAGGACTCTGGTCCGAGACTCCCTGAGAGGAGTACTGGGTCTACCCAGCAACAAATGGGGGATGGCATGAGGCGCGGACAGTCCACTCAGGGTGGCCGAGGAGCATCTCCCTCCCCCGCCTCCTGATTGGGGTGCCCAGCCGAATGCAATGGTGGACTACACTACACCGCTCATGGTCGCTAGGACTCTCGTCCGAGGCTCCCTGAGAGGGGTACTGAATCTACCCAGCACCAATGTATACAAATACACCTATACGTTGGGTAGTACTAACAGAAACTTTATACTTCACCTAGGTGAAACTGCGCTCTTCTTGCCCGCCGCCGTCAATCATTAGCCGTAGGAGCACCACCGTAATCCGCCTGAACCTATCCGAGTAAGCTTTCTCTGGGGGTAAGATACTATTTGAAGATCATCACCACCGTTATCTGAGAACCGCGACCCGTACCGTCATTTTCGAGACCCGCTTCCGTCGCTCCTGCGCTATCATCCGTGGCATCTCCCTCTCTCTCTCTCTCTCTCTCTGGGATCAAAGGGTGCCGGCATCGAAAGGCAAAAGCCGCATCGTGTGTGTGGGCATGTTCGGAACAAAACAACAACTACTTGTGTTATTAATTGGAAAAGGTTAGTGGGACCTTCGCCTGACCCTGGAGCGGCTGAGCTTACCTCAGCTTTACGCGCACATTTCATTGTGTAAACGCGGTAAACTCAAAGGAATGCAACCTTGCAAACATTACAGCAGGCATTTTCATTAGAAATCTCCAACATCAGCAAGTAAAGGCATTTTAGTTTTGATTTTTCCCTTAATCTTGGCATTTTTTAATTTGTATAACAATCAAAAAAATTTTGTTTGGCAATCAAGTTTATCAAGAGTATTACTAGGTGCGTTCATATAACCGCGTGTGTAAATGGTTATAATTTTACACCCTATAAGTTTATATGCTCTCTTGAGTCCCCCTAGTTTATTAAATAAGTTTGGTAAATGCTTGGATCTCGTATATGTTAGTGACGTTTCTAAACTCCCTTTGATTCGATGTGACCCATTGGTATTGCACTAAAACATGTTGTTTCCAATCAAAACGATTTTTATTCTGTTCGCTTTTTATTTAGAAAAACCGACTTCGAAATGCTGAAAGACAAGGTATCCAATATAATTTGGCCTCAATATGAATATTAGATTTTGAAGAAAGCGTACTGCATTTCACTAATGTGTTACACCGCATTTTTCATACTTGCGTTCCTCAAACTTCCCGCCCTAGAGCACCACTTAAAACTGTCTCGTGCACTAGAGAATTGAACTACATAAAAATTAAAAATCTTGCTGATTTAAGCGATATAAGAAATCTGGCTTATCAAGTGACTATAGGTTTTATTCTATTTTACGTCACAAATATAATTCTCTGAGCTAGATATGCTACAAGAACTACTTAGAAAAGCTAAAGCTTCATCATTCTTCCAACCCGAAGTCGTTCTACGGTTTTTTTTAACTCCAAACGTAAGAGAAAATTTGACAACATGATTTCTAGTGATGACGTCATAATTGCTGATATGTTTGCTG